>NC_092127.1:69435309-69737452 GCF_043159975.1 Macaca nemestrina | reverse complement strand
TTTTCAGCAGTGTCCCACTCTACTTATACCAATGTACTGTATAAGTCTGTTTTCAGGCTGCTGATAAAGATATACTTGAAACTGGGCAATTTACAAGAAAAAGAGGTTTAATGGACTCACAGTTCCACATGGCTGGGGAGGCCTTACAATCATCATGGAAGGTGAAAGGCATCTCTTACACAGCAGCAGAGAAGAGAGAATGAGAGAGCCAGGCAAAAGGGATTTTCCCTTATAAAACCATCAAATCATGAGACTTATTCACTACCATAAGAACAGTATGGGGAAAACCACCATCATGATTGAATTATCTCCTACTGGGTCCCTCCCACAGCATTTGTGAATTATGGGAGCTACAATTCAAGATGAGATTTTGGTGGGGATACAACAAAACCCTATCACTAGGAAAGATGAGAAAATGAACACACAGTGTAGACAGCTGCCAGGATGGCCTCCAGTGGGTCTCACCTTGCATTCTTATATTTCTTCTCTTACTGAATAGGGCTGGCTTATGTGAGATAAAAACTGTTTGTTGCTTATGCCACTAAGTTTTGCAATATTTTTTTACACAGCATTAGATAATCGATGCACACAACTACACTAACCCTCATCTTCTCTCTCATCTGCTCCTAAATATTTATTACTGATTTTGATATCAATATTTCAACATCACTGGGACTTATAAGCTTATATTTCATTTTGTGGCCATAATATTCAATTTTCAGCCTTAGTTCTATATTTCCAGAGAAATATGAAAATTTCAGAGATCAGGAAGTCCTGTTTACTATGAACTTTTTCCTTCTGAGTACTTAAGTTTTTAATTTTATTTAGCTGGCTGGATTTTATCAAGTAGTTTTAAAAAAACTAAGTTCATATATATTATATTCCCAGCTATACCACAGCTTGAGGCCAGTGTAATATTTTCTAACTTGCTTATGACTTGCTTTTTTTAGTTTGAGCATCCATAATTTTTTATGCATGAAATTTAGTAAGTTCCCAAGACATAGATCAGTTGGTAAATATTCATCAAATTTTTCTTGAACAAGACATCTCCATATTTGTCTCTATATGATTAAATATTTTTCTGTTTCATAATTTCAGTTTCTTTTTCAAGAGTTCACAATACGAGTTAAGCATATGTGCAAGGCTAGGTTAAATCATGGCCTCTGGAGTCAAAATGCTGGGTTCAAATTATAGATTGACTATTGATTATCTTGTACAAGTATATAACTATTTGTGTGTGTATTTCTGTTTGTGTGTGTGTATCAGTTTTCTATCTAAACATGAAGATTACCTACCTTTTGAAGGTTTTTGTAAATATTAAGTAATTAATTCATGTTAGGCATTTATAAGGAAGGTAAGTGCTGGTTCTCTTATGTTTATGTTGTTTGATGTTCATTTAGCACCTTGTAGCTGTAAATTTCTTTTGTTTCATCAAATCTGGGACATTTTTAGCCGCTATTTATACAAATATTTTTTGTTTCATTCTCTACTTTCCTTTTGGGATTCATATATATTATAATTATATATCTGTTATACCATTTGATATTTAACTGGTCCTGAGTCTCTGTTCTATTTTCACCACATCTTTTCCCTCTAAAGTATAATGGATAATTATTATTAATTGATACTAAGTTTACTTATTCTTTCCTCTGTTATCTCTTTCTTCTGGACTTGCATCATTAAATCTACCCTCTGAAACTTTTAGTTCCAATATTGTATATTTCAGTTGTAAAAATGCCATTTTGTTCATTTACTTTCTGTGTCTGCTAAGATTTTATATCTCTTTACTCATCACAAGCATATTTTGTTTTATTTTATTTAGAATAATTATAGGAGCTGTTTTAAAAATCATTGCCTGCTAGTTCCAAGATCTCTTTCATCTTGGGATTGATCTTGTTTGATTTTCTTTTTGGTTGAAATGTCTTCCATGTTTTTGTATGTCAAGAAATTCTGAATTTTATTCTGAACACTATAACTATTGAGTTGTGGGGATTTTGCTATTTTTGTACAATAATTGTTGTCTCTTTTGTTTTATTGGGCTAGTATTTTGACTAGGATTGAAATGTGAAGTCTGTTTCTTGAGTGGAAACTCTAGCATCAGTTATATTTCTTGATTTTTGCTGATCTGCTTTGAATCTATGCCACACATACATTGTCCAGGGGTGTTATGGTCTGAATGTGTCCTCCAAAATTCATGTATCTAAAACTTAATCCCTAGTGCAACAGTGTTGGGGGATAGGGCCTAATGGGACCTAATAGGAAATGTTTAAGTCATGAGGGTTCTGCCCTCATGAATGGATTATGTCACTATAAAAAGGGCTTCAGAGGGTAGGCTTTCTCTTCTGTGCTTCTGGCCATGGAGGAATATGGCATTCCTCCTTTGTGGAGGATGCAGTGCTCATGGTGCCATCTTGGAAGTGGAGAGACCAGACCCTAAGTTGTCAGGACCTTTATACTGAACTTCCTAGCATCCAGAACTATTAGAAATACATATTTGTTCTTTATAAATTATGCAGTCTATGGCAATTTGTTATAGCAGTACAGAATTGACTAAGATAAGGGGCCAATGAAAGATATGGGTAGATAGCATTTGGGGATCCTCTCTTCAATGGGCTTGTTTCTTTCAAATATTTCCCTCTTTTTACTTTTTACAGTATCCATGTATTATCTGACTTCAGTTTTCTTGTCCCCTGAGCCAGGAAGGCTATGATATTTTCACTGATACCTGCCTTGAGTGTGACATGCTAACTGCACTTAGCCTCAGGCTAAAAGCCATGAAAACATAAATATTCTTTGTACAACCCTTCTTCTCTCCTCTTTCAAGTATTCACATAGCACAAGAGGCTGCCTACTATTCATTCTCTAGTGTCTTCAGGAAATTTCTTTTTGCAGTATGTCTGGTTTTTACAGTTATTTTCCATGGGGAGAGCTGTCTGGTAGGGTATTGCACTGTCAATACAACAATCAGAAACCCCTCCCTTATTTAAAAAAATCTGTTGGGGGGTTTTGAGTCAAGGTAACAATAGGTAGGTGCTTGCTACGTTCTGAAGTTTGTGTCTCTCAAAATGTATATGTTGAAACCCTAACCTCTAAGATGATGGTATTAGAAGGTAGGGTCCTTTCAGAGGTGATTTATTCATACACAGAATTAGTTCCTTTAGAGGGAGGTATCACATTACCCAACTTCAAACTGTGCTATGAGGTCAGAGTTACTAAAACAGCATGGTGCTAGTACAAAAACAGACACATAGACAAATGGAACAGAATAAAGAATGCAGAAATAAAGCCATACACATACAATTATCTGATCCTTGACAAAGTCAAAAAAATAAGCAATAGAGAAAGGACTTTCTATTCAGTAAATGGTGCTGGGAGAATTAGCTATCCATATGCAGAAGAATGAAACTGACTCTTATATATCACCATATAGAAAAATTAGCTCAAGATGGATTAAATACTTAAATGTAAAGATCTAAAACAATGCTAGAAAAAAAATCCTAGAAAAAAACTAAAAAATACTTTCTTGGACATCAGCCTTGGCAAAGAATTTATAACCACATTCTCAAAAGCAGTTGCAATAAAAACAAAGATTGCTAAGTGGGGCCTAATTAAACTAGGTGCTTCCACACAACATGTAAACAGACAACCTACAGAATAGGGGAAAAATATTTTCAAACTATGCACCTGATAAAGGTCTAATATCCAGAATCTATTAGGAAGTTAAAATAATCAACAGGTGAAAAACAAATAAGCCCATTAAAAAGTGGACAAAAGACATGAACAGATAATTCTAAAAAGAAGACATACGAATGCCACCAAACATATGAAAAAAATGCTCCACATCACTAATCATCAGAGAGATGCAAATCAAAACCACAACGAGATACCATCTCACTCCAGTCAGAATGTCTATTATTAAAAAGTCCAAAAACAACATGTTGATGAGGCTGTAGAGAAAAAGGGAATGCTTAAGCATTCCTCATTATGAAAAAAAAAAAAAAAAAAAAAAAAAGAGAGAGCCTGTTTGCTCTGCCATGTGAATTTGCAGTGAGAAGACATTTATCTATGAAGGAAAGATGCTCACGTCAGACACTGAATCAGCTGGTACCTTGATCTTGGACTTCCCAAGCTCTAGAAGAGTGAAAAATAAACTTCTTTTGTTTATAAACTGCCCAGTCTATGGTATTTTGTTATGGTAGCCCAAATGGAATAAGATAGTATTTTTTTACTCTACCATATTTAACTAGAAGTTCTTCCAATTTAATTTATCTTAATAAAGGACAAAACCGTATCTACTTTATCTATATTTTCTTGCTCTCCCTTTGTAAATCTCTTTATAGTAAACCCAAGACAAAGTTGTTTTTGCTAAATCTTTATTTGAAAGCAGAGTCTTTCCACCATCATATGTTACAAGGGCACATCTCCAAGAACCAGTGGGGAGTATATTATTAGGCAGAACTGGACCACTTGTCACCTGGGTGACATTGGGCAAGTTATTTTATTAGCTTTAGGTGGGTCTCCATTTGTACAAAAATTTGGGACAATAATATTTACTCCAAAGAATGGTGTTGAGAATTAAATGAGGTGATGAATGTAAGACTTCCAAAAAAGTGTAGGTAATCAAAAAGTGTTGACTTTTCTTATTAAATTTTTTCAAATTATGCTCATTCCTAAATTCTTTCTGGATCCTTTTAGTTACGCATAATCAATTCCCATTTTGTATAATATATCCCATTTTATTTATAACTTTCTATGGTTCTTGTCTTATTACCTGATATTACAGTTATCTGAAATTTTAGTTTATCTTCCTCATTATATTTTAAGCTCCTTGAGGACAGGGACAGATTTCATTTATTTGTGTGTGGCTTTAGTGGCTTGCATAGACTAGAAATACTCAACAAGTATTTGTGGAATTGACTTAGCTTTCCTGAATTGCCATTTCATCAACATTACAGCATTTCCCCAAGAGCCATTGTAAAACTTAGTATCTGTTTTTAAAATGCATGAAAAATTCTTCATTACATTGACTTTTCCATTGCTTTGATCTTTCATCAGTGTTTAAAAATACTTAAAGATTTGACTTGAACCTTTCGAGACTCAAAAGCACACATCAATCAGTTTTATCTTGAATTCATAATGGCAAATGTCTCCATATAAACTTCAAATGTTACAGGTTTGTAATCAAGGACTTGAAACGTCAACAGAGTAGTCTTTTTTCTTTAATCATATATTTTAAGTAATTGACAAGATGGTACACAGTAAATTCATGCTTTTTCTTTTTTCACTTTGCAGATACACTTCATTTTATTCATCTACAGGAATGTTGTCTCTCCCCCTGCACACTCTTCAGCATGTCTGCCCAGCACAAAATATGCCTCATCTTCAGATAATAGGAATAGAAAAATAATTTCAGCAATGCCAAAATGATTATTTACCTTAGAAATCTGAATCTTGAGTTGGTGCATAGGAGGAAAAAAGCAGTTAAAACAAAGTAACTTATAGCAATGTGACTCAGATAGAGAGACCATGAGCACTTTCTACTAAGGCCCCTTCTGTTTTTTTCTTGAAGCTTGAATAGTAAGCTCTACCTTTGATGCAGTTAGATACTTAGGATCCTCCCAAGTAACGTTTTTTGAAACCTACGGTAATATGAATTCATTTATTTTGCTTTCAACCAAAAGCAATATGGAACCTTTTAAAAAATTGCCTTAAATATTGTGCTCTTTATACACAATGACATTATAATTGGAATTTTTCTTGGTTCTGGTACTTGAATAAGAGTCTTGTTTTTCTTTTCCTCTGTTCTATTCTTTTGCTTCTGCTAGTGATCATAAGCCAGTTGCTTAAAGACCGGTGTGGAAAGGGCTTAAGAAGGAAGAGGGCCAGAGGGAAATTACCATCTGGAGACAAGATGACACTGGGAACTTGGAGGAAAACGTTCAGGTACCGTATGAGGAAGCAGAACACTGGTTGTAGGTTGTGTATCAATGGCTTTCTATGAGTAAGTGACCTGAAAATGTATGTGACTAAGCACCATAATGTGGATTTCTGAAAGCTGAATGACTTAAAGAAAAATCTGCTTATTTCTAAGAAAACCAACAAGTGGTTTCTTTCAGTAAGTTATTAAATTTCTTTAAGGCATGAATGATCTATTATGTAAGGAAAGTGTTTGAATACAGGTATTCTGTCCTTAAGTTTGGACATTCCTGGAAACCAAACAGCCTATAATGCAAAGCTCTGCTGTGTGCAGATCTGTCCTTCTTTCACTAGTCTCTTCTATATTTATAATGTCTCTAGTCATAGTTTATGTGAATAATAAAGGCTGTGGAGTCCCTTGGAATTCTTATTTAATATGCTGCCATTTCCTTAATTATTAAAAGCTTTTACACCTTCATAAGAGATGCTTAGTTGCTAGAGCCTCTCCATACACTAATTCCCAGAAGATGCTTAAGAAATGAGTCCCAGGAAGGTGTCCATTGCAGGAATTCTGGATAGGACTCTGAGCTTATGGACAGATGTTGATGCAAACTGACTTGAGACAGCGCAACCCTTAAGGTACCTTTAGAAAATATTCGTGGCTTCAAAAAGTTCTTGGGGAGATGCAGTTTATCTATTTCTCCACAACATTATTACTAGTTTATAATAAATGTAAATTTCAAACCAAATTATTAAACAAACACAGTTTACCAAGTGTGAACAAAACTGTATGCACAATATCTTCTGAAAATTTGATAACATTCCCACTCTCAGTCTTTTCAAGTGCCCTGAAGACCACCTTGCTTAAAAGGTTTACTTGAAACAATTGTAACAATAATCTGGAGGCAAGATTTGGCTAATATTGTATCTGGCATCAGGAAAACAGAATTCTCCACTGCACCGTCTGGACCCCAGTGCAAGTAAGATCTAATTCTCAAGCTTTGTGTCCAAAGATCCTTTCATGCAAGGGTGGGAGGTATCTCTAAACCTTCAGACAACATATCTTGAATACCACTACTGTCACCAAAAAGGACCTATTTGTAATATTCATTATGCTTTTACACAAGCATGATTTTCACAAATGAAGCCCCATTTCCTATGTGCATTATCTTAATTGGCAAAAATCTAGCACTGACAAGAAAAAAAGATAGCTGAAGTCCTTGCAGTACATTTCTCTGAAGTGAGGACTGTCTGATGTCTACTAGGTGATCATCCCTGGAAAGTGAATTATCAATTAAGGGTATAACTTAAACTAAATAACACATACATAATATCACACATCAATGTTGATGTACTTTAAAGTAAATGTAAGGTATGCAAGTCACTATTCACAGTAGCAGAAACATGGAATAAACTCAGGTGCCCATCAACAGTGACTTGGATAAGGAAAATATGTTACATATGCACCACGGAATACTACAGTTATAAAAAGAATGAAATCATGTTTTTTGCAGCAACATGAATGCAGCTGGAGGAAATTATCCTAAGTGAACTAACACAAAAACAGAAAAACAAATATATGTTCTCACTTATAAGGGAGCTAAGCATGGGGTACATGTGGACACAAAGATGGGAACAAGACACTGGACAGTACCAGAGGAGTGAGTAAGGGGAGGAATTAAAAAAAATACTTGTTGGATATTATACTTACTAACTTGGTGACAGATTCATTCATACTCCAAATCCAAGCGTCAAGCAATATACCTTTGTTAAAAATCTGTACATGTACCCGCAATTCTAAAATAAAAGTTAAAAAAGAATAAAAATTCTTAAAAATTAAAATGTGCATTTGTTATTCTGAAATTTTCAGTGATTATAAATGTTTATGGTTTAAAAAGTTCAGGCTCAGTCCAGGCGTGGTGGCTCATACCTGTAATCCCAGCACTTTGGAAGGCCGAGGCAGGCCAATTACTTTAGCTCAGGAGTTCCAGACCAGCCTTGGCAACATGGCAAAACGTTTCTACAAAACATACAAAAAATTAGCAGGATGTGGTGGTGTGTGCCTGTAGTCCCAGTTACTTGGGGTGTTGAGGTGGGAAGATTGCTTGAGCCCAGGAGTCTGAGGTTGCAGTGAGCTGAGATTGCACTACTACACTGCAGCGTGGGTGACAAAGTGAGACCCTGTCTCAAAAAAAAAAAAAAAAAAAAAAAAAAAAAAAATCAATCTCAGGGATATTGCAGGATTCAAGACTAGTATTTTAGCCATATTGAGATTTAAGTAATTTTGCATCATAAAGAGAAAACAAAGACAACTGTGGAGTAGTAGCTCCAGAATTTCTGACTGTATTTGGAAGGAGGGTCTAGGAAACTTGTACGGAAGCTCTGTTTGCATAACAGGCCACATTTTTACTTGGTTATTATACTTTGTTTGGATGGGTGATCTGGCTTTGGTATTTTCACTGACCAAACTTGTGAAATATAACCCTTTTAAAAGCTGGGGTGGCATGTGTTTTGTTTTTAATAATTCATCTGTAATATGTATAAGGCATTTATACCACATTTAAAAAATTTTTTTAATGTTTGAGAATTTTAATCTATAAGAGAGATGAAATTATTTGGTGAATGGGAAGCTTTATTGCAGAGCTGATTTGAGCTCCACAGATGACAGTAAGAGATTGCAAAAGTTCTTTTTCTATAACACTAAACATTAGTATATACTAAGATCTAAACATAATGGCAGGTCTAATAACAAGTATGTTTCTAGTCTAACAATATAGTATTTTTTATATTCACAATATTTGTTTCCTCTAAGAAAGTAGTAAATTGGAGTGATCAATCTAAGTGTTGCCATAACATTTATAGTTTCATTAGCCAATTACAATTTTTGATTGTGATTTTTGGAAGCTATTTACAAGGACAGCTTAACCACTATAAGACTTTACTTTTTCGTCTATAAAATTACGATTCTCTCTTGAAAGAAAATTGTATTTGTGAATAATCGATGATGAATAAAATTTGTAAGTTCTTCCTTAGGCTGCAAATTATAATGAAATTTTTAAACACATGGTTGTCAATTACTGTGTTTTTTTTTGTTTGTTTGTTTCAAAATAAACACTTCTGCCTTAAAATCCTGCTCTTTTCTTTAGAAACTGAAGCCATTTGTTCTTTGTTTTTAAAGTCTTTAATCTTAAAACCTATTTTAAATTTCAAAAGGCCTAAAGCTTTTATGTGGTCCCTTGAGCTTAGGCAAGAAATAGATTTTGGGATCACTAACATATGGAAGAGATTGGATAAGGTCATCCTGAGAGAGAAAATGTAATGAGAAAGAATAGGACAGAGGAAAGAGCTCTGAGGGATGCCAGCATTTAGAAAACAGGAAGAAAAGGAGTTCACAATAAGAGAGAAGGGAAATTTGCTATTATGACATCTTGAATGCCAAGGAAAAAGATGAAGATGGGTCACTGTTTTATATTTCTGGTTAGGTTATAGAAGGTTGAAAAGACCATTGATTTCATGTATCTATGGATAAACTAAAAATAATGTTTGATATGGTTTGGCTGTGTCCCTACCCAAATCTCATTTTGAATTCTAGTTCCCATAATCCCCATGTGTCATGGGAGGGACCTGGTGGGAGGTAACTGAGTCATGGGGGTGGTTACCCCCATACTGTTCTAATGACAGTGAGTGAGTTCTCACGAGATGTGGTGGTTTTATAAGGGGCTTTTCCCCCTTTTGCTCGGCACTTCTCTCTCCTCCCACCATGTGAAGAATGATGTGTTTGCTTCTGCTTTTGCCATGATTGTAAGTTTTCTGAGGCCTCCTCAGCCCTGTGGAACTCTGAATCAATTAAACCTCTTTCCTTTATAACTTGCCCAGTCTTGGGTAGTTCTTCATAACCCAGCATGAGAACGTACTAACACAATGTTTGTATTTTAAGTCATCAAAGAGTTATAGAATCAAATAACTCTAAAGAAAATGAATTCCAAAGTTAGATAAACTTATCTAGATTATCACAAGTCAATGGCCACTTGCATTCTGAGGGTAGTCTGGGGATCTGTTTTCCCATTGTCCCAACAATTTGACAAAGAAAGTTGTTAGGACAAAGGGAAAACAGTCAAGCTAGGCTGACATAATGGATCAAAATCTGAAAGAAATATAAGAGCCCTGCCTTCCCATCAATTTTCTCCTATGGGAATTTTGAAGAATAAGCTCACATTTGCTCTGAACGTAAAGTTGCCCTCAAAAATATATTAATTTAAGAATATCTGCAATGCAGAATTTATTGGATTGGATTAATAGCAGACTGAATTAAACAGAAGAAATTATTAGTGACAGGCCAATAGAAATAATAAAATTGAAGTATATAAAAAGAAATTTTTAAAGTATCTTTTTAATTTTAATTTAAAAATTATCATTTTAACAGAACTGAACAGAAAAGCAAATATCTGAAAGAAAATATTGACAGTCTAGTATGCATGTAATTGGTATCCCAGGAGAGAAAATGGAGACTGAGGTAGAAATATATATACACACACACACACACACACACACACACACACACACACACACACACAGAGGGAGACAGAGACTAGCCAATAAAGTTTAAACAATTTTAAATTTTAAATTTTTTAAAAAGCAACTGGTTAAAAATCCAAAATCATAGAACTAAAAGGCTTAGTGAACAGGAGGCAGAGTAATTACAAAGAAAAGCTTGCCTGGATATACCATAGTCAAACTATTTAAAACCAAAGATAAAGAGAAAAACCTTACAAACAACCTTAGGTATGAATGAGAAATGACTAGTTGCAAATAATGAGGGAAGCCAGAAGACAATGGAATAACCTTAAAATGCTAAAAGAAAGTCAATACACACTTCTTTATCTAATAAAAATATTGGTCAATTTGCAGGTGAAATGAAAATGTTTTCAGAGAGCAAAACACGAAATTATTCATCACTAGCAGGAAAACGTGAACAACAAAAATTAAGGAAGCTTCTTTAAGACGAAAAGAAGTAAGCCTTTTCATGTTGACTGGGTTGGTTGCCACAGAGGTGAGTACATATATTAAAAAACGGTAGAGACACATTTAAAATTTATACATTCTACTCTATTTTATTTATCCTTGAAAGCACTGAAAAAAATACAAAAATGCTGCATAAATTAAAATAAGATCAGCACTGAAAAGCGTCCATTGGAAGGAGGCCATTGATTGCCTTCTTTGAGAATAATAAATGTGAAATCATTTTACATAAGATAGAGAGGAAGAGATGGAGACACTGAATATAGTTAATTCTTTTAAGAAGATTTGCTATGAGGAAAAGGAAAACAGATTTGATGGCAGTAGGAGGGAAATGTGCACATTTATTCTTTTGGCCCAGAAAGGAAAGGATGCCTCATAGATCTGAAATTCTTTTATTTTATGGTTATTATTGGAAAAACTACAAAATCAGAATATTCAAAGCATTTCCTTTTTTTGTACAGTTTTAGATTTACAGAAAATTTAAGGGTATAATAATGAGTAGTAGCATCAAGTTCCACATATATGCTTTCCCCTGCCCCCACCCCACTCTGTATACAGTTTCCCTTATTATTAATATCTTGCATTAGTGTGGCACGTTTGTTACAATTCATGAACAAAACTGCTAAATTATTATTATTTGAAGCTCATGGTTTACATCGTTTCAGTCTTTCCACTGTACAGTTTTATGAGTTTTGGAAAATGTGAAAAATGCATGATGTTATATATGTATTAATACCATACTGGTTCAATGCAGAATAGTTTCAGCATCCTAAAAATTGTCTGTGCTTCACCTATTCATCCCTTCTCCAACCCGCTTTTTATTTTTATTTATTTATTTTTTTGAGACAGAGTCTCACTCTCTCACCCAGGCTGGAGTGTAGTGGCACAGTCTTGGCTCACTGCGACCTCTGCCTCCTGGGTTCAAGCGATTCTCCTGCATCAGCCTCCTGAGTAGCTGGGATTACAGACGCGTGCTACCACTCCTGGCTAATTTTTGTATTTTTAGTCGAGACTGGGTTTCACCATGCTGGTCAGGCTGGTCTTGAACTCCTGACCTCTGGTTATCCACCCACCTCGGCCTCCCAAAGTGCTGGGATTACAGGTGTGAGCCACTACACCCGGCACCTCCTTTTGTTTATAAATAGAAAAATTACCAAACTATCTCCAATCCTTTGAACCCCTGGTAACCAATGATCTTTTTACTGTCTCTACAGCTTTACCTTTTCCAGGATGTTACATAGTTGGAATCATACCGTATGTAGCCTTTTCTGACTTGCTTCTTTTATCTTATATGTTAGCTCTGCACATTTGCAGTCAATCTTTTCTTTTACCCCCGGCATCAGACAACTACTGATCTGTTTTCTGACTCCATAGTTTGTCTATTATAAAAATTTGTATACATATAATTATACGATATGCAGATCTTTAAAATGGCTTTGTTATTAGCATATTTATCAATTTCATCTCTTTGTTGCATGTATCAGTAGTTTGTTCTTTTTAATTGTTGAGTAGTATTCCACAGTATATATTTGTTTACCGCAGATTTTGGAAGAAGCATTCTTGTAGTATGTATTTTTTGGTTCCAAAAATTTGTTACTGTTGTCATGTCTCTTTTGTGAATTTCTGTCATTTTAACATGCAGTTAGAGTGAAGTTTTTTGAGACATTGAAATTGGAGGTGTCTGCTAAAACTACTCTTTAAACTCGGAAGTTTTTTTTTTCGTTTACTTCACAAAGTGATAGGTGAAGACCTGTCCCATCATTTTACTGTGAGGAGAATAATTACTACGGCAATTCAAGTATATAAAACTAAAATATACCTAGTCAACTTCATGTTGTCTTTTTATATATTTTCATAATTAACTATTTTGATGAATGCAGAATATTTTCATGACAACAGGCAAATTATCTTTGCCAGAATTATTACATTTAGTGGTGACTACTAATCAGCCTAATGAAATTTAGCCACAATACTGGTGGTATCCACACAGTACCTATTCCTTTATTTCATTTTATTTTTGAGACAAGGTCTCACTCTGTCACCCAACCTGGAGTGCAGTGTGGCAATGACGGCTGACTGAAGCCTTGAACTCCTGGGCTGTAAAGATCTTCCCACCTCATCTTCCAAGTAGCTAAGAATACAGGTGCTTGGCACTGTGCCCTGCCCATATTACTTTTAAACATTTTCAAATCTTCTCTTCTAATTGATTATTGCCTTCATAAGGAAAACTTATATCTTTATCACAATTGTAAATGCAGTAAAACCTACAATAAGACTGTACTTGCTTTGGGCACTCCTTATATGTCTGATGAAAATACTAATATTATTTTGTATGCATCTTAAAAAGGAAAAGCTATCAAGGCTGAAGGGCATCATACTCAAATTACTTGTATTTCATAGTTTAATAATTGATTCATAGATAATCCAGAGAACCACTTCCATGCCATTTTTAAAGCCAGCAAAATTTTATAAACCCTTAAAAGAACTATTATGGTTTTCTTTTATGCAATTCTTATTAAAACAATCCGTGATTATCATCTATACACTTAGGCAAAATAAAAGCTTACTGGCATTATGTGTGACACAGTTAGTTCTGAGCTCTCAATTTTTCCAACTGTTGTGCCAAAACTATTTTAAAATGGTACCTGAGCCTAGCATTGCTTAATATGTTCCTTGGACCTTACTTGGTAAAAGATAAGTTTATGTTTTCAAGACTGCCCTGTAATTTCTGTTTTCAGTTGAGTTTAATATGAATGTTTAAAGCTTGTATGATGACCAATTCTAACAAGAATACTATGTTAAAACCTGAGCATTTTTGGCTTTAAAAATGAAACTAAAATAAATAAAGTGGGCTAAGAGGTTTTACTTAACGGTTTGCTGTTTCTCAACATAGTCTGCCTTTTGAAAAAGATCAGTTTATTAAATTTTCCCACAGAAATCATAGATATAAGAGTGAGGTAAAAATAATGTTGATAATGAAAATAGTATTCAGTTGAAAACAACTGAAGTGGGTGATAGCACAGGCTTTCTCTTTCTCTGGAGTATCAGAAACAATGGTATAGTTAGTTGAGTAAGAGTAATAAATAACATAAGTTACGACAACTTACTGTGTCAGAAACCATTTTATGAGCTTTGTATGTAATAAATCATCTTCACAAGGTAGATAATAACACCATCACCTCCATTTCATAGATGAAGAAACTGAGACAAGTCATTTGGCTGAAAAGATATGAAACTGGGCTGAATATCTAGACAGTGTGGCTCTGGAGTCCACGAGCTTAACCATCCCTCTAAATTGCTGCTATAAAGGATAATTCTCCAGAAAAAAAGGTGAAAGAAATTAAACAAAGGCAAGATTTCTTTCAAAAAAACGATGAATAATAATAACAAAATAAAACATAGCAATCATAATGGAGCAAGAATCAAACCAAATGATGCAAGCTCAATGTGGCTCTAGTTTACTAAGTCACTAAGCAGTACTATTGTGAGATGTTAATCTTATTCGACTCATACAGAAACAATAATAAAAAAGTCATTAATAACTATAATAAAGCAAATAAATCTATCTCATTAAAATCAAGAAGAGACAGAGAGTATGCCTTTCATACTTACTAGTTTTTCATTTTAGTTATTTGTCCTACTAACAGTATTGTGATGGTAGAGGCAGGATGGAAGTGGAAGGAATTGGAGAATCATTTAATTTTGAAATGCTTTTTAGACATCCAAATACAGATGTCAGATAAGCTGCTGAAGAAATGTAACTCAAACTCAGAGGAAAAGTCTGGGCTGGAAATATAAATTTGGGGATCATTACAATGGTATTTAAACTCATGAAATTAGTTGATGTTATCCAGAAAGAGGGTGAAAAAAGAGAAAAAAGCCTCATAGAAGGGTAAGAGGAGAAGTCAGTAAAGGAGACTGAGAAATAGCAGCCATGGAACAATGTGCAATGTATGAGTGTAGGGACACAAAAGGAAAATGAGCAGGGTCAAATATGCTTAAGGCTGCTGACGGTTAGATTATGTGAAGTCTGTCCACTGGGCTGAGCAGCATGGAAATCATTGGTGAATTTAGAGAGTAGTTTCACTGGACTGTGGAGATCGAAGCTAAGTTTATGTGAGTGGAAAAATTGTAGTGAAGTGTGGTTGAAGAGAGCATGAGTAGACTAATTCTACCACACTTCCTATAGTCATTCTCACTAAAAAAGCCAAATTTTAATCACTGCCTTCCCCATCCCAATGAAACCGTCGCCATGGAAACATGATACGATCATATTTTCTCTATATTTCTTTAACTCTTATTTGTTCATCTAGCTCGCTCATCTTTTCCTTCAAAATCCCTCTTTTGGCAAACTCATTTTCTATGACCATAAGCATCTCCTACGTTTTCAATGACTTCTTCAAATGTTATCTCTACTGTCTCACCTTACCTTTGCCTTGTCTGAAGATAATGCTTTCCCAGCAGCCCTCTTGCTGAACTTATTTATTATGTCTCCCCTGTGTAGGGGCCTTGAGTGGGATCGTTATTCATGTTTACTATTGCCATTTCCAGGCAATACTCCTGCTCTTTTAATGGTTATGCTACCTGGCTGTATTATACATTTCTCTTCTTACTGCCACATTTACTGATTTTCTTATCACTCGTATAAATTCACTGACATTTCAGAATGTGTGAATGGTTTCTTTTAATTTTTTTCAAAAACCTTCTCAAATAGATAATAGTTTCTCAAAAATCAAAGTTAAAAATGTTTTTGTCTACTTTTCTTAGAAGGTGAGAAATGTACCAGTCCTCTCATCATCCTTCTCACTCCCCACCCCAAGTCCAATTTTCACTAACAGGGTCTACAAAGCTCATCACAGTAGCCTTTGGCACCAGTGATCAGGTTCATTCTGTGCTACCTTTTTCCTGATTTTTGCATCCTTAGGGCTGTTCTTTCTACCAGCAACAGTCTCCCTAATCTAGTTTCATCCTACTTTTTAAATCTAGGACTTACTACTCAGATCTCTGTTCAAATGTCTTTTCCTAAGGGAAGCCACCTTTGGCTCCCCAGACTAGGTCAGGTGCCCATCAGATGATCTCAGTGCCAAAGGGTATGATGATTTTGAAAGAGCTTCAGAGTATCATACAGATGGACTCCAGACCAGTCCTAGGTAGAAGGAACCATGAAAAAGGCAAGAGTAAGAGTAAGAACTAAAAGATTGATTTGGTCTTCTCTATTTGAGATTGAAAGCATAACATGCATTTTTTTTTTTTTTTTTTTTTTAGATGGAGTCTTATTCTGTCATCCTGGCTGGAGTGCAGTGGCGCTATCTCGGCTCACTGACAGCTCTGCCTCCTGGGTTCTTGCCATTCTCCTGCCTCAACCTCCTGAGTAGCTGGGACCACAGGCACCCGCCACCATGCCCAGCTAATTTTTTGTATTTCTAGTAGAGACGGGGTCTCACAATATTAGCCAGGATAGTCTCGATCTCCTGACCTCGTGATCCGCCAGCCTCAGCCTCCCAAGGTGCTGGGATTACAGGCATGAGCCACTGCGCCCGGCCCATGCAGTTCTTTTTAAAAGAGGTACTGAATATAAACTATAAATAGTAAAAGGTATTATATATATAATTCATAAATAAAACACATTTTAAGATCTAACATTTAGATTATTCATTCGGTTATTTAAACCTTCAGGTTAACGACCTCCTTCATAAAAACATGGTTGGATAGGATTTAGGTTATCTTTAAATAGTAAAACTCTGTAGGAGTCTTACATGTGAGCTCTTCTGTCTTTGATGACCCCAAGAATCTTGTGTTTTTCTCCTAGAAATATTATTTGGGGCTAGAATACAACTCAAAGCAGTATCGTTTCAGCTATATCAGAGAGTAAAGATTTTGATTATGAAATTATCTGCTTCTTTAACTGTCTCTGGATGTTGTCTCTGAAAAGTAAGTTAACATATTTTCTACATAGAAGACATAAAAAATGGACATGTATGGGAGAATAATGTGACTGCTGAAAAAGCTGGCAGAGCTAATCTAGTGCTTCAGAAAATAGAGAGGGACTCTATTGTAACTTTTTGGTTATAAAAATATTCCACATGCTTATTTTGATTTCTAGATTACAAGTGTTTTGACAAAGTGAGATTTTCTGTGAATTTTGTAATCCACTTTGGCTTCATGAAAGATTAATTTATTTCTAAAAATATCTTTAACCCTAAGAACATTTAAACCTCAGTCTCTTTAGGGCAATAATTTTCCATTTGAAGTGGCTCTATTAAGTTTTGATTAATTGAATTTGATTAAAAAGATCAAGTGCCCAAGAAATTGTAGAATCTATAATTTTAGATAATCTTTTAATATTAAAATACTTTCCTTTCATATATTAATAATTAAACTAATGATTCAATAACTTGCCATAATTTCTAAATATTTTATATATTATTCACCCATCATCTCAAATCTGTTAAGTAGTTTCCTTAGTAAAGATAGGTGATATATTGGGTAATGACTAGGTTTATTGTTTAGCATTACAAAACTTGAAAATGAATCTACCTTCAGGATTATTTTCTGCCTACGAATAGGTACCAATGGAGACAATAAACCTCTGGATACCAGAGAGATGAATTAGTGAGATGGTCTCTGGAGGCCCTCCCTATCAGTCCTCAGCCTTGACTTCCGAAAAAGTCCTCTAAACTAAAACCTTTCTCTGCTTTGTGAATGTAAAATTCTTTTTATTTTAGAAACTGGTCATGTATTTCAAGAGTTTGATTAGAGGTATCTGGTTGTCTATTTAACTTTTCCTGCTGAATGTAAGATTGGTCAAGACAGAGACTCAATTCTTTGACTGGATTTCCTCAAACTGATAATGTCACCATTAACACAACAGCAATAACAATAGATAGAAAATATGTGAGTTAAGTAAACTGTAAATTCCTTGAATGCAGATAGAAAATGATTATGAAGGGCTGGGCGTGGTGACTCCACACCTGTAATCCCAGCACTTTGGGAGGCCAAGGCAGGCTGATCACGAGGTCAGGAGATTGAGACCATCCTGGTTAACACGGTGAAACGCCGTCTCTACTAAAAATACAAAACATTGGCTGGGAGTGGTGGTGGGCACCTATAGTCCCAGCTACTCAGGAGGCTGAGGCAGGAGAATGGCGTGAATCTGGGAGGCGGAGGTTACAGTGAGCTGAGATCGCGCCACTGCTCTTCAGCCTGGGCGACAGAGTGGTGAGACTTCGTCTCAAAAAAAAAAAAAAAAAAAAAAAGAAAAGAAAAAAAAGAAGAGAAAGAAAATGATTATGTAGGTAGATTGTTTTTGAAGTTTGCTAATAATAGCCAAGTTTTTGAAAAACTTGCAATCACCTATTGCCAGAAAATAGCATTGACCCTGTTGAAACTATTAAATACACACTTCATAGATCTTTATTTTTTAACATATGTTTTATATATTTTCTGCCTTTTTTTCTAACTGCTTAAAGTAAAAACACTTTTATTTTTTAACACTGAATATGAACTATTTTTCTTTTTCCATCTATTCTGATGAGATAACCACCAGGCCGTTCATATTTGGAGGCAGCAGAAGTGATCTCTGTCTAAATTTTCTTCTTTGAGGATGAAGAGAAAATTTGCAGGTTGGAGAAGTCTAGGTGTTATGTATTAGTTTATCAAATTTAGTCAAGTCATTAAATTTCTCTGGACTTCATGTACCTCATGTATAAAATGAGAAACTTGGACTGAATTATAAACTCTTCCAGTGCTGGAATTCAGTTGCTATTTAATTGCCATGAGTCATTTTAAGATTAGAAATTGAATTAGAACAATAAATCTTTAACAATCATGAAAGAATTATTAAGCACTTAATTTATGCATGCTATTTAATGTTTTTCCATAAAATTTAAAGGATTATCTACCTTGAACTAAAGTATATTCAAAAGGGAAAAGTCAAATAGACAACCATGTAATATGTAATTCATGTTTTTCAAAAAGTGGTTAGTTTGGATCTGACCACTTTGAAATAGCTGAAATATTTTACCACTATTGATTTAACCTCTCAAATGATAAGCACCTCAAATTACTTTTATTTATTTATCTATTTATTTATTTTATTATTATTATACTTTAAGTTCTAGGGTACATGTGCATAACGTGCAGGTTTGTTACATATGTATACTTGTGCCATGTTGCTGTGCTGCACCCATCAACTCGTCAGCACCCATCAACACATCATTTACATCAGGTATAACTCCCAATGCAATCCCTCCCCTCTCCCCCCTCCCCATGATAGGCTCCGTGGTGTGATGTTCCCCTTCCCGAGTCCAAGTGATCTCATTGTTCAGTTCCCACCTATGAGTGAGAACACGCAGTGTTTGGTTTTCTGTTCTTGTGATAGTTTGCTAAGAATGATGGTTTCCAGCTGCATCCATGTCCCTACAAAGGACACAAACTCATCCTTTTTTATGGCTGCATAGTATTCCATGGTGTATATGTGCCACATTTTCTTAATCCAGTGTGTCACTGATGGACATTTGGGTTGATTCCAAGTCTTTGCTATTGTGAATAGTGCCACAATAAACATATGTGTGCATGTGTCTTTATAGCAGCATGATTTATAATCCTTTGGGTATATACCCAGTAATGGGATGGCTGGGTCATATGGTATTTCTAGTTCTAGATCCTTGAGGAATCGCCATACTCTTTTCCATAATGGTTGAACTAGTTTACAATCCCACCAACAGTGTAAAAGTGTTCCTATTTCTCCACATCCTCTCTAGCACCTGTTGTTTCCTGACTTTTTAATGATTACTATTCTAACTGGTGTGAGATGGTATCTCATTGTGGTTTTGATTTGCATTTCTCTGATGGCCAGTGATGATGAGCATTTTTTCATGTGTCTGTTGGCTGTATGAATGTCTTCTTTTGAGAAATGTCTGTTCATATCCTTTGCCCACTTTTTGATGGGGTTGTTTGTTTTTTTCTTGTAAATTTGTTTGAGTTCTTTGTAGGTTCTGGATATTAGCCCTTTGTCAGATGAGTAGATAGCAAAAATTTTCTCCCATTCTGTAGGTTGCCTGTTCACTCTGATGGTAGTTTCTTTTGCTGTGCAGAAGCTCTTTAGTTTAATGAGACCCCATTTGTCAATTTTGGCTTTTGCTGCTGTTGCTTTTGGTGTTTTAGACATGAAGTCTTTGCCCATGCCTATGTCCTGAATGGTACTACCCAGGTTTTCCTCTAGGGTTTTTATGGTATTAGGTCTAACATTTAAGTCTCTAATCCATCTTGAATTAATTTTCGTATAAGGAGTAAGGAAAGGATCCAGTTTCAGCTTTCTACTTATGGCTACCCAATTTTCCCAGCACCATTTATTAAATAGGGAATCCTTTCCCCATTTCTTGTTTCTCTCAGGTTTGTCAAAGATCAGATGGCTGTAGATGTGTGGTATTATTTCTGAGGACTCTGTTCTGTTCCATTGGTCTATATCTCTGTTTTGGTACCAGTACCATGCTGTTTTGGTTACTGTAGCCTTGTAGTATAGTTTGAAGTCAGGTAGCATGATGCCTCCAGGTTTGTTCTTTTGACTTAGGATTGTCTTGGAGATGCGGGCTCTTTTTTGGTTCCATATGAACTTTAAAGCAGTTTTTTCCAATTCTGTGAAGAAACTCGTTGGTAGCTTGATGGGGATGGCATTGAATCTATAAATAACCTTGGGCAGTATGGCCATTTTCACGATATTGATTCTTCCTATCCATGAGCATGGTATGTTCTTCCATTTGTTTGTGTCCTCTTTTATTTCACTGAGCAGTGGTTTGTAGTTCTCCTTGAAGAGGTCTTTTACATCCCTTGTAAGTTGGATTCCTAGGTATTTTATTCTCTTTGAAGCAATTGTGAATGAAAGTTCATTCCTGATTTGGCTCTCTGCTTGTCTGTTACTGGTGTATAAGAATGCTTACGATTTTTGCACATTAATTTTGTATCCTGAGACTTTGCTGAAGTTGCTTATCAGCTTAGGGAGATTTTGGGCTGAGACAATGGGATTTTCTAAATATATAATCATGTCATCTGCAAAGAGGGACAATTTGACTTCTTCTTTTCCTAACTGAATACCCTTGATTTCTTTCTCTTGCCTGATTGCCCTAGCCAGAACTTCCAACACTATGTTGAATAGGAGTGGTGAGAGAGGGTATCCCTGTCTTGTGCCAGTTTTCAAAGGGAATTTTTCCAGTTTTTGCCCATTCAGTATGATATTGGCTGTGGGTTTGTCATAAATAGCTCTTATTATTTTGAGATACGTTCCATCCATATCGAATTTATTGAGCGTTTTTAGCATGAAGGGCTGTTGAATTTTGTCAAAAGCCTTTTCTGCATCTATTGAGATAATCATGTGGTTCTTGTCTTTGGTTCTGTTTATATGCTGGATTACATTTATTGATTTGCGAATGTTGAACCAGCCTTGCATCCTAGGGATGAAGCCCACTTGATCATGGTGGATAAGCTTTTTGATGTGCTGCTGAATCCGGTTTGCCAGTATTTTATTGAGGATTTTTGCATCGATGTTCATCAGGGATATTGGTCTAAAATTCTCTTTTTTTGTTGTGTCTCTGCCAGGCTTTGGTATCAGGATGATGTTGGCCTCATAAAATGAGTTAGGGAGGATTCCCTCTTTTTCTATTGATTGGAATAGTTTCAGAAGGAATGGTACCAGCTCCTCCTTGCACCTCTGGTAGAATTCAGCTGTGAATCCATCTGGTCCTGGACTTTTTTTGGTTGGTAGGCTATTAATTATTGCCTCAATTTCAGAGCCTGCTATAGGTCTATTAAGGGATTCAACTTCTTCCTGGTTTAGTCTTAGAAGAGTGTAAGTGTCCAGGAAATTATCCATTTCTTCTAGATTTTCTAGTTTATTTGCGTAGAGGTGTTTATAGTATTCTCTGATGGTAGTTTGTATTTCTGTGGGGTTGGTGGTGATATCCCCTTTATCATTTTTTATTGCATCTATTTGATTCTTCTCTCTTTTCTTCTTTATTAGTCTTGCTAGCAGTCTGTCAATTTTGTTGATCTTTTCAAAAAACCAACTCCTGGATTCATTGATTTTTTGGAGGGTTTTTTGTGTCTCTATCTCCTTCAGTTCTGCTCTGATCTTAGTTATTTCTTGCCTTCTGCTAGCTTTTGAATGCGTTTGCTCTTGCTTCTCTAGTTCTTTTAATTGTGATGTTAGAGTGTCAATTTTAGATCTTTCCTGCTTTCTCTTGTGGGCATTTAGTGCTATAAATTTCCCTCTACACACTGCTTTAAATGTGTCCCAGAGATTCTGGTATGTTGTATCTTTGTTCTCATTGGTTTCAAAGAACATCTTTATTTCTGCCTTCATTTCCTTATGTACCCAGTAGTCATTCAGGAGCAGGTTGTTCAGTTTCCATGTAGTCGAGCGGTTTTGATTGAGTTTCTTAGTCCTGAGTTCTAGTTTGATTGCACTGTGGTCTGAGAGACAGTTTGTTATAATTTCTGTTCTTGTACATTTGCTGAGGAGTGCTTTACTTCCAATTATGTGGTCAATTTTGGAATAAGTGCGATGTGGTGCTGAGAAGAATGTATATTATGTTGATTTGGGGTGGAGAGTTCTATAGATGTCTATCAGGTCTGCTTGCTGCTGAGATGAGTTCAATTCCTGGATATCCTTGTTAACTTTCTGTCTCGTTGATCTGTCTAATGTTGACAGTGGAGTGTTGAAGTCTCCCATTATTATTGTATGGGAGTCTAAGTCTCTTTGTAAGTCTCTAAGGACTTGCTTTATGAATCTGGGTGCTCCTGTATTGGGTGCATATATATTTAGGATAGTTAGCTCTTCCTGTTGAATTGATCCTTTTACCATTATGTAATGGCCTTCTTTGTCTCTTTTGATCTTTGATGGTTTAAAGTCTGTTTTATCAGAGACTAGTATTGCAACCCCTGCTTTTTTTTGTTCTCCATTTGCTTGGTAAATCTTCCTCCATCCCTTTATTTTGAGCCTATGTATGTCTCTGCATGTGAGATGGGTCTCCTGAATACAGCAGACTGATGGGTCTTGACTCTTTATCTAGTTTGCCAGTCTGTGTCTTTTAATTGGAGCATTTAGTCCATTTACATTTAAGGTTAAGATTGTTATGTGTGAACTTGATCCTGCCATTATGATATTAACTGGTTATTTTGCTCGTTAGTTGATGCAGTTTCTTCCTAGCCTAAATGGTCTTTACATTTTGGCATGTTTTTGCAATGGCTGGTACCGGTTGTTCCATTCCATGTTTAGTGCTTCCTTCAGGGTCTCTTGTAAGGCAGGCCTAGTGGTGACAAAATCTCTAAGCATTTGCTTATCTGTAAAGGATTTTATTTCTCCTTCACTTATGAAACTTAGTTTGGCTGGATATGAAATTCTGGGTTTAAAATTCTTTTCTTTAAGAATGTTGAATATTGGCCCCCACTCTCTTCTGGCTTGGAGAGTTTCTGCCGAGAGATCTGCTGTTAGTCTGATGGGCTTCCCTTTGTGGGTAACCCGACCTTTCTCTCTGGCTGCCCTTAAGATTTTTTCCTTCGTTTCAACTTTGATGAATCTGGCAATTATGTGTCTTGGAGTTGCTCTTCTCGAGGAGTATCTTTGTGGCGTTCTCTGTATTTCCTGAATTTGAATGTTGGCCTGCCCTACTAGGTTGGGGAAGTTCTCCTGGATGATATCCTGAAGAGTGTTTTCCAACTTGGTTCCATTTTCCCCCTCACTTTCAGGCACCCCAATCAGACGTAGATTTGGTCTTTTTACATAATCCCATACTTCTTGCAGGCTTTGTTCATTTCTTTTTCTTCTTTTTTCTTTTGGTTTCTCTTCTCGCTTCATTTCGTTCATTTGATCCTCAATCGCTGATACTCTTTCTTCCAGTTGATCGAGTCAGTTACTGAAGCTTGTGCATTTGTCATGTATTTCTCGTGTCATGGTTTTCATCTCTTTCATTTCGTTTATGACCTTCTCTGCATTAATTACTCTAGCCATCAATTCTTCCACTTTTTTTTCAAGATTTTTAGTTTCTTTGCGCTGGGTACATAATTCCTCCTTTAGCTCTGAGAAGTTTGATGGACTGAAGCCTTCTTCTCTCATTTCGTCAAAGTCATTCTCCGTCCAGCTTTGATCCGTTGCTGGTGATGAGCGGCGCTCCTTTGCCGGGGGAGATGCGCTCTTATTTTTTGAATTTCCAGCTTTTCTGCCCTGCTTTTTCCCCATCTTTGTGGTTTTATCTGCCTCTGGTCTTTGATGATGATGGTGACGTACTGATGGGGTTTTGGTGTAGGTGTCCTTCCTGTTTGATAGTTTTCCTTCTAACAGTCAGGACCCTCAGCTGTAGGTCTGTTGGAGATTGCTTGAGGTCCACTCCAGACCCTGTTTGCCTGGGTGTCAGCAGCAGAGGCTGCAGAAGATAGAATATTGCTGAACAGCGAGTGTACCTGTCTGATTCTTGCTTTGGAGGCTTCCTCTCAGGGGTGTACTCCACCCTGTGAGGTGTGGGGTGTCAGACTGCCCCTAGTGGGGGATGTCTCCCAGTTAGGCTACTCAGGGGTCAGGGACCCACTTGAGCAGGCAGTCTGTCCCTTCTCAGATCTCAACCTCCGTGTTGGGAGATCCACTGCTCTCTTCAAAGCTGTCAGACAGAGTCGTTTGCATCTGCAGAGGTTTCTGCTGCTTTTGTTGTTGTTTACTGTGCCCTGTCCCCAGAGGTGGAGTCTACAGAGACAGGCAGGTTTCCTTGAGCTGCTGTGAGCTCCACCCAGTTCGAGCTTCCCAGCAGCTTTGTTTACCTACTTAAGCCTCAGCAATGGCGGGCGCCCCTCCTCCAGCCTCGCTGCTGCCTTGCCGTGAGATCGCAGACTGCTGTGCTAGCAATGAGGGAGGCTCCGTGGGCGTGGGACCCTCCCGGCCAGGTGTGGGATATAATCTCCTGGTGTGCCTGTTTGCTTAAAGCGCAGTATTGGGGTGGAAGTTACCTGATTTTCCAGGTGTTGTGTGTCTCAGTTCCCCTGGCTAGGAAAAGGGATTCCCTTTCCCCTTGCGCTCCCAGGTAAGGCGATGCCTAGCCCTGCTTCAGCTCTCGCTGGTCGGGCTGCAGCAGCTGACCAGCACCGATTGTCTGGCACTCCCTATTGAGATGAACCCATTACCTCAGTTGAAAATGCAGAAATCACCGGTCTTCTGTGTCGCTCGCACTGGGAGTTGGAGACTGGAGCTGTTCCTATTCGGCCATCTTGCTCCGCCCCTCAAATTACTTTTTAAAAGGTAAAAGTTTTGACAGAAATAGATATTTTTATATTTCTATTTAGGTCATCCTCTTTATTCTTGAAATAAAGTTAATTTTTTTTTATGACAACCATTAAGTTTTTACTGGCATTGTTCTATATGACAGGGAACAAATCTTATTTAGAATTGTGTAATCCTGAGAGGACTAACCAGTTTTGTAGTGTGACTGTGTATTTCAGTCTCTTCTGATTTTTATCAGTTAAAAGGAATGTGAAGACATAATACTAAAAATTGTTGTTGAATTATAAAATGTGAGTACATTTCTTATAGGCATGTGGCCCTGAAAATATATATGTAAATCAATTTTTCTCAAATTGAATCACATTTTAAATATTGAAAGACTGCTACCTAAGTAAGCTTATGATTAATTTGTTAGGAGAAGAAAATATATATTGAGCTAGCTTTTTTTTTTTTTTTTGAAGACATAGTTTCACTTTGTCACCCAGGCTGGAGTGCAGTGGCACACCCTCGGCTCACTGCAACCTCCACTTCCCAGGCTTTCCTGCCTCAGCCTCCCAAGTAGCTGGGACCATAGGTATATGCCACCAGGCCTGGCTAATTTTTGTATTTTTTTTTTTTTTTAGTAGAGACAGGGTTTTTTCATGTTGGCCAGGCTGGTCACAAACTCCTGAGCTAATTTAATATGCAATTAGAATATAATTTTTTTCTAGTAATATCTAAAGCATTTGAAAGGAGATCATCTTAAAATTAAAAACTAAACTATCTTCACAATTAAATATGTATTTTTTCTGTTGTCTTCTTGGCTTGAAGAAAAATGAATTCTATACAAAACATACCTCAACCTCATTCTCATCTACTCTCACCCTTTTCCTCCCTCTGTGGCCACTCCAGCTTTCTCTCTGTTGCTCTAATACCTCAACATCTTTCTTATTTCAGATGCTTCATCCATCTTTCTCCTTCTAGTCTTACGAAGCCTGTTCTGACCATCTTGTCAGTCACGTTACTTTCTTCGTTTGTTCAATAATCTGTATGAGAATTTGTATCTAATAATTTTTTTAAATTTACATGTGGCAAGCTTCTTCTTTGAAAGAAGAAACTTTCATTTTTATTTGAAAGAAGTCATTGAAAGACCAGCAAGCCTTCACAGTAACAGCAGGAAGTTCCCATCAGTCTGCTAGTTTTGCACTCATGATACTTTTCTATCTATTTCACAATACTTGATTGCTTGCCTCTAAAGGCCCCTGGAAGGAATATCCTCCTTTCCATCAGTTCTTGAACTGGCCAATTCCTCTTCTAAAAGACTTAGCTTACTAAGGCCTAATTTCTCCTTCTACCTCTAAGCAGGCTGAGGTCTCCCTGCGCTATGATCCAACCCTATTCATTTCTCTCATATTTCACTTACCGCGTGGAGCTTAATTGCTGTAATAGACTTGTCAGCTTTCTGAGAACACTTACTTATTTTAACAGGGATATGACTAGTTTCTTATTAACTTTGATAGCCATCAAGTATCCCAGTGGCTACTACACAACAGCTGCTTAATTACGTATGTTGAATACTTGAATAAAAACAGGACTATGGAAAAATGCCTGCAGCTGAGTGGTCCCTGAATGTTTAATTTTCCCCTAGATTACTTCCCAGTACTAAAAAAGATAGACTGAGCACTTCATGACAAACCCTGGAGCCTTAGCTTGACCCGTCTTAGTTCTTCCAAATAAGCACAAGTAAAGTGGGATATTTCTTTTTCTATTTTGCTTATGTTTCATCCGTCCATTTTGAATTTCTGAGTAGTTTGGAGAAAATAATTTGAAATGGGTTACAAAGTCTTCCATCTATTTTTATATTTTTATTATATTTCAACCAAACATACTTTTCTTATCTTTATGGAATTGAAATAATGATGCAATTACAAAGCAGAGAAGGAAGTAAAACAATACCTATTTTGACCACCTACTGTGCTCTCGACTGTGAGCTAGGCACCTTGGGTCCATTATCTCATTGCATTCTTCTGATAGCCCTAAGAGGGAGGTATACTTATTATCATTTCAAGGTTTAAAACAAAACAAAAACAAAAACCTGAAGCACAGCTGTATTCTTAGTGTGAGGGCTGACTAACTTTTTAAAGGACTGTGGCCAATCGTAGTCATACATTTTGCAGCTGTGGAGCTCCTTTAGACCAATGCTATGATTCTTTGCTATTGCGTGGTTGGAATTACCATGAAATGAGATTTTTCACAAGGCCATTTTTATTTTGAATTTTAGTGATTTATGAGAATGGAATTTACTAAAATTTAAAAGATGCAGAAACTAAGAGATTGAAAGAGAAATAGAAATGGATAGAAATGGAGAAAAAGAAAGAAAACATAATTTATTTTATAGGGAATAACTAGTAGGTCATGCAGCGCAATGCCTGATATTTATGTAGTTTTAGATTTATACTTTTGGAGGGTAAGTGGTATATACATACATATACAAATGAAATATTTTGGGGGAGAATGAGTGACCTGTCTATATAGCTATCACTGAAAATTTTCAGCAATGTGATAAAGGATCTCAATAAACAATTGTTCTGGGTTATGGGATTGAAACTGTCAAAGACGGGGTGAGATCACTCAGTGGCTATTACCATGGGTAAATCTTTTACCTCACCTGCCACCAGTCTCCTCATTTGTAAATAGGTGGTTTCAATAGATCCCCTCTGATGACTTTTTTCTACTCAAATTATGTTGTGATTTTTAAAAGTTTTTAGTTTTGACTGCCTTTTGATACAGTTATTAATTAACAGGGATATGACTAGTTCGTTGGAAAAGTCAGGAGAAGAATCTAAGCAACATAATACTCAACAAACTGGAAAAATCAGTTCCTTAATAAACAATAAACTATCTGACTTTTTATGAAGTTATTTCCATTCCTTTGATACTTACATATATTTTAAGGGTCCTTTTGTTTTTGTATTTCTGAGCTCATTTCAATTATGTTAGACTTTAGAGATTTTCCCACGGAAGTGTTGCAAACTCTTTTAATAAGTTTGGTGTATGAAAAACTGCATTCAAAACTAGAATTATTAAAATTAATTTTAAATTCTAAAGATATATTTCTAAGCAGATGGGAGAATATTTAGGCTATTTAACCTAATCCATAAATCACCATCTAGGGTAATGAGACTTTAATGTTCTCTTCAATCTTTCCATTAATTTGAAGTGTCCAGAGCTTTCAGATAAGTTATTTTGGTTTAATCACTATGGAGCAAATAGGACTCTGCTGCTATGGAAAACTAATTTCTTAAATGTGTGTTTTCCTTTCTGTATTGAAATCTCTAATTCCTTTTCCATACTCCCATAATGTCACGTAACAAAGTAGATTAGTATTCCAATTTTACATTTTATTAAAATTATTGATATATGAAAGTATCAGGGATTATGTAAGAATAAAATGAAAAAGAAATAAAAGTTTAGCTTTCTTTAAGATATCATAATATTGTAGCTACCAAGAATCAGAGTCTATCATCAATTCATAAACTTCTGAATCATTTATATGTCGTGATCCAAAAATAATGGCCTGATTTATGTAACTTGATGGAAAAATTAGAAATTTCATCTTTAAATATGAGTGTCAAGGTTTCCAGAAGTTTTGTGCCTTTGAATATTTAGTACTACATGATGCTCCAAGAAGATAAATTTGAGAAATGCTTTCTTTGAGATACAGCATTTACATATGCATTACATATATTACATGTAAATCTTGCAGTGAAGAAATCTGTTTAATCAAGCTTAACAAAATATTTTATTAACTTGATCTTGGAATAACTATTTTCATATTTAAGATGTTAGTCTATTTTGGAAACTGTTTTACAGAACTCACTCAGAGAAATATTGCAATATGTCAATAATCCAAGCTTTTATCATGATGTAATTTCTAACCTACTTCTATAAGGATCTGTCAATGTTATTATTAAAGAATTGAACACATCTTTAAAAGATGAGTAGTCTTAACTAGATTTGTATTTGCCAATCACATATTATGATTGTTTTTTTAAAATTAAGCCTGAAGATTGAACATAATTTTTTGGAGGATAATTGACAATGGATGAATTAGGTAACCTGAAAACTCTCCCACACAAAATAAAACATACACACACAAGGAAAATAAAATGAACATATTTTGAGAATGTACCTGAAATTGCAACAAAGTAAAGGAAATTCTCATGGGTCTCAGGTGAAGGGGGCATGTGGAACAGGTTTGTGGGGAGGAGACTGGGCAGGTGAAACCCTAGCAGGAAATCTGTCACCCAATCTTGTTGGAGCCCTGGAAAAAGGGGGCTAAGAGAGAAGTAGGGGAAGTTTGTGTTTTAATGGTTATGCTGACGCAAGGTCTGTTTATGTTGGAGGGATTGAATCCTAACACTTCATTTGGGACTCTTGGAAGTCTATACCTCAGTGAAATGGTGCTGAGAAAAATCTGTACACTGGAACAATGAGATGATGGGAGGAAGCTTGTTGGAATATGCATAGGCTCGATATAGAAAAAGTCGTATGCTCTGAGAATTACTTGCATTAGTCAGCCCTCACACAAGTTTGGATTTTGAGTATGAACTACCTGTGAGGTGTAGGAAACCCCAAACCAAGAAATTAACATAGAAAGTGGTCCCCACTTCACACCTACTAAGGTGACTATAATCAATAAAATGGAAAATAACAATTGTTGGTAAGAATGTGGACAAATTGGAATCCCCATACATTGTGGTGGGAATATGAAATGGTGCAGCTCCTGTGGAAAACAGCTTGGCAGGTCCTCAAAATCTTCCATATGACCCAGCAATTCCACTCCTAAAGGTATATCCAAAAGAATTGAAAGCAAGGACTCAAACAGGTATTTGTATACTACAATTTGCGTTTACAACAGCCAAAAGTTGGAAACAACCCGTGTCCATCATGAATGGATAAACAAAATATGATATATACATACAATGGAATAAAGGCATTATCCTCAGCAAACTAGCACAGAAACAGAAAACCAAACACTGCATGTTTTCACTTACAAATGGGAGCTGAATAATGAGAACACATGGACATAGGGAGGGGAACAACACACATAGGAGCCTGTCAGGGATGCGGGAGAAGGAAGAGCATCAGGATAAATAGCTAATGTATGTGGGGCTTAATACCTAGGTGATGGGTTGATAGGTGTAGCAAACCACCATGGTGCCTTAACCTAAATAACAAACCTGCATGTTCTGCACATATATCATGGAACTTAAAATCAAATCAAATTAAATGAAATGAAAAAAACTCAGCCACAAAAGGAATGAAATTTTGATAGATGCTACAACATGGATGAAACTTGAAAATATTAAATTGAGTGAAATAAACCAGCCACAGAAGGACAAATATTATATAATTCCACTCGTGTGAGATATCTAGAATAGGCAAATTGATAGAAATGGAAAGCAGAATAGAGGTCAGCAAGTGTTGGGAGGAGGGGGGAATTAAGTTATTGCTTAATGAATACAGGGTTTATATTTGGGATGATAACAAATTTGAGGCACAGGTAATGTTGATGGTTATGTAACACTGAAAATGTCTCTAATACCACTAAATTGTATACCTACAAGAGGTTAAAATGAAAAATATTTTGTTATGTATATTTTACCACAACAAAAGAAGTGGTCTCAGACCGGTGGTAACTCCAAATCCCTTGAAGGGAACTTGCATAAAACGTCTTTGGAGTGACTGGCTCTCTTATTCCAGGCTGTTCAGCTATTAGGTCCCAATGAAGACAAATCCACAATCTAAATCACAGCACATAAGAAAACGTTTACTCCATGAGGTAGAGTCAGCAGATAATAAAATACCAAGATTATATTACCAAAATTTCAGTCAACCCAACTAATTTACTACAGTAAAGAAATTAGACAACAATGGAATATACCTTCAAAATACTGACAGAATATATCACCTGACATTCTACCTCAGTTAAATCACCACAAAGGTGCCAAGATAAAATGGGGTCATTGAAATCAATGCATTATATGGCCTTAAATTATTAAAAAGAAAGATAAATACACTGACTCCACATTCTAAAATTAGTCCATTTTAAAGCTTAAAACTTTTAAAGTTTTAAAGGCCTTAACATTTTAAGGCTGTAGTTCTTAAATTTTTTATTCTGGAAACAAAAAAATTTTTAAGGTTAGGACTTCAAGTAGATTTTATTTATGGGTATCACATCTATCAACATTTGCCATTTTAAAAACTAAAAGAAAAGAATTTAAAATACTTGTTAATTTATTTAAACAACAGTAATAAACTTATCATATGTTAATGTAAATGGTAATTTCTGTGAAAATAACTATTTCCCAGAACAAAAATGTATCGTGAAAGGAAAATATCTTGTGCCCCAAAATTACTAAGCTGGGAAAATTCAAGCTGAGAATCAAACTATGTCCCGACCACCTTGGGCACATGACATCAGGAATTCCTGAGGCTGTGTCACAGATGTGCATCTTCAATCTTGGCAAAATAAACTCTCTCAATTAATCTGAGACCTGTCTTAGATTTTCTGGATCTATGGTATTAAGAAAAGTAACATTGTTTTGTGTTTTTATAAATCTCTACAATGTCTGGCTTTACAGTTTGACTAGATTTGCATATCTGCTTCTGCATTGAATTTCTTGTGATACATTACCCATCCTCTGGAAAATTCCACTGTGTACATGAAAGAATGAAAGTGACAAAAGCAAATAATGTCTTACTATTATTTTAAAAGAATTTTGACTTCACCTACCCCACCGCCATCAAAAGTTCTTGGGGATCTTCAGGGGCTCCAGACCACAGTTTGAAAATCACATTTTGAGACTTAGATTATACAACTGGATTTTAAAAAATACAATTTTATTCTCTCACCATTGCTGTTCAACATAGTACTAGTCATTCTGGCCAGAGCAATCATGTAAAAGAAAGAAATAAAAGGCAACCAAACAGGAAGAGAGGAAGTCAAACTATCTTTGTAGATGACATGATTCTGCACCTAGAAAACCCCATAGTCACTACCCTAAAGCTCCTTCATCTGATAAACAACTTCAGCAAAGTTACAGGCACAAAATCAATGTACAAAAATCAGTAGCATTCTTTTACACCAACAACATGCAAGCTGACAGTCAGATCCAGAATGCAATCCCATTCACATTTGCCACAAAAAGAATAAAATACTTAGGAATATATCTAACCAGGGAGGTAAAATATCTCTACAATGATAATTACAAAACACTACTCAAAGAAATCAGAAGGCACAAAAAAAAAACATTCCATGCTCACGGAAAGGAAGAGTCAACATCACTAAAATGGCTATATTGCCTGAAGTAATTTATAGATTCAATGTTATTCCTATCAAACTACAGATGACATTCTTCATAGATCTAGAAAAAACTATTTTATAATCATATGGAACCAAAAAAAGAGGCCAAATAGCCAAGACAATCCTAAGCAAAAAAAAAACAAAACTGGAGACCTCATGTTACCTGACTTCAAACTATACTACAGGGCTACAGTAACCAAAACAACATGGTACTTGATATGGTTTGACTGTGTTCCCACCCAAATCTCATCTTGAATTCCAACGTGCTGTGGGAGGGACCCAGTGGGAAGTAATTGAATCAAGGGAGCAGGTCTTTCCTGTGCTGTTCTCATGATAGTGAATAAGTCCCATGAGATCTGATGGCTTTATAAGGTGGAGTTTCCCTGCACAGGCTCTCTTTTTGCCTGGCACCATCCACATCAGATGTGACTTGCTCCTCTTTGCCTTCCGCCATGATTGTGAGGCCTCCCCAGTCATGTGGACCTGTGAGTTCTCCATTAAACCTCTTTCTTTTGTAAATTGCCCATTCTTGGGTATCACTTTGTCAGCAGTGTGAAAACAATAATACAGTACTGGTACAAGAACAGACATATAGACCAGTGGAACAGAATAGAGAACCCAGAAACAAGACCTCACACCTACAATGTGCTGGAATAACTGGCTAGTCTCATACAGAAGATGGAAACTGGACCTCTTCCTTCCACCATATACAAAAATCAACTCAAGATGTATTGAAGACCTAAACGTAAACCCTAAACCTATAAAAACCCTAAAAGAAAACCTAGGCAATGTCATTCTGGACATAGGAACTGGTAAAGCTTTCATGAAAAAGATGCCAAAAGCAACTGCAACACAAACAAAAATTGACAAAACAGACCTAATCATAATAACGAGTTTCTGTACAACAAAAGAAACTATCAACAGAGTAAATAGACAACCTACAGAATGGGAGAAAAATTTTGCAAACTATGCATCTACAAAGATCTAATATCCAGCATCAGTAAGGAACTTAAACAAATGTACAAGAAACAAACAAACAACCCCATCAAAAAGTGGGCAAAGGACATAAACAGACACTTTTCTAGAGATGTACATGCAGCCAACAAGCCTATGAAAAATGCTCAGCATCACTAATCATTAGGGAAATGCAAGTCAAAATCACAATGAGATTCTATCTCACACCAGTCAGAGTGGTAATTATTAAAAAGCCAAAAAATAACAGATACTGGCAAGGTTGTGGAGAAAAGAGAATGCTTATGCACTGCTGGTGGGTGTGTAAATTAGTTCAGCCATTGTGGAAAGCAGTGTGGTGATTTTTCAAAGAACTTAAAACAGAATTACCATTCAACCCAGCAATCCCATCATTGAATATATACCCAAAGGAATATAATTCATTTTTACCACAAAGACATATGCACATGTATGTTTATTGCAGCACTATTCACAATAGCAAAGACATGGAATCAACCCAAATACCCATCAACAGTAGACTGGTTAAAGAACACGTGGTACATATACACCATGGAATACTACACAAACATTAAAAAGAATAAGATCACGTCATTTGCAGCAACATGGATAGAGCTGAAGACCATTATCCAAAGCAAACTAATGCAGGAATAGAGAACCAAATACCACATGTTATCACTTATTATGTGGGAGCTAAACAAGAATACATGGACACAAAGAAGAGAACAACAGACGCCAGAGCTTACTTGAGGGTGAAAGGTAGGAAGTGGGAGATGAAAAAAGAAAAATACCTATCAGGTACTGTAGTTATTACCTGGGTGACTAACTAATCTGTACACCAAACCTCCATGGCACACAGTTTACCAATATAACAATCCTGCCCATGTATCAATAAACCTGAAATAAAAGTCAAAAATATATCATTTTGTGCCATCTATAAGAAAAAATATTGAAAACATAAGAACAAGTTGGAAGTACAAGGACAATAAAAGATAGACCAAAAAAATGTGTGTGAATTTTAGCTAGTAGGCTTTAAGGCAAAATGGGTTATTGGAGGTGAACAGGTTAACAATATTTTGATAATATTCTCTAGGAATCTCTAACAATCCTAAACTTATAGTGTTTCTAATAAAATAAACTCAAAATATAGAAAGATAAAATTTACAAATTCCTAACCACGATGGAATATGTTAACACATATCTCTAGGTAAGTGCCAGATTCTTATACAATTGAACAATATAAACAAGCTTGTTTTAATCGGTCTTGGAGTGCACCAACATTCTTACCAGCCAGATATTTCATAAATTGTACAAATTTAACCTCCATAAAGTTGAAGGTTAAAACTGCAGGCTCTGACAATCTTATGTTCCTACTGAGAGGCTTCTTAATAAAGACTGAGTTCATTTGGGGGAGGTAATTTAGGCACAGTAGGATTCTTAATTAAATCTTTAAAACTATTGGAACAATTCATTGCACTATTTGGGAATATTGCATGTTTGACTGCTGTGAAGATGCTGTACTTATTCACAATGCCATATTTGTTCTTAATAAGGAACAAGGAGGGACCTTCTCTGTGCTCAATAACCTGAAAGTGAAAAAATAAGATTGCCTCTCAGAGCTATATTATTAAATTGATTTATATTGTAGCAGAGACTATATATTCAATATATTACTTTAACTGAATCAGATAATTATTTATTGGGCATTGTTAAATTTTGTTTTTTTTTTTTTTTTTTACATATACTCCTTACTCCTTAGTTTAAGGCTTAGCCACAATCTAATGGATTTTTTTTTTTTTTTTTTTTTTTTGAGACAGAGTCTTGCTTTGTTACCCAGGCTGGAGTGCAGTGTCGTGATCTTGGCTCACTGCAACCAGCCTCCCGGGTTCAAGTGATTCTCCTGCCTCAGCCTCCCGAGTAGCTGAGATTACAGGCATGTGCCACCATGCTGGGCTAATTTTTGTATTTTTAGTAGAGATGGAGTTTCACCATGTAGGCCAGGCTGGTCTCGAACTCCTGACTTCAGGTGATCCACCTGCGTTGGTCTCCCAAAGTGCTGGGATTACAGGCGTGAGCTACAGCGCCAGGCCAAAACTTTTAACACATTGAAGACAATAATATCACACATGCCGGGTGCGGTGGTTCACGCCTTAATTCCAGCACTTTGAGAGAGTGAAGCAGGCAGATTGCTTGATCTCAGGAGTTCAAGATCAGCCTGGGCAACAAGGTGAAACTGTCTCTATCAAAAAAACCACAAAAGTTAGGCATGGTGGCACGTGCCTGTAGTCCCAGCTACTCGGGAGGCTGAGGTGGGAGGATCACTTAAGCCTAGGAGGTAGAGATTGCAGTGAGCTGAGATTGTGCCATTGCACTCCAGTCCGGGTGACAGAGCCAGACCCCGTCTCAAAAAAAAAAAAAAAAAGGGGGTTAGTTTTCCTTTCCAGGAAAAAGAAAAACGTTTGTAAGGAAATTTTCTGAGGGTGTCCCCAGCAGTAACTAACTAGAGAAAGCTTGCCTTGGCCAACAAATATTATTATGTGGTCCTTGCCATAATCCTAGTGGCATAGCTTGATAACTCTGGCCATCGAGAGGAAACAATTAACTTCCTTTGTTCTGATTTCTCGCTTTTTCAAGTAATATTTTGCATATAATTTGGCTTCCTGGGCATAGTCACCTATAACAAGATAATTTGCTAATAACTGAATGTAAGTATCTGGTTACTTTCATAATTGTGGTGTTCTCTGTAAATAAGGATAGCATCCTTTTTTATTTAAAGTTGTTTTAAAGTTGTTTCTGTGTTTGGTTCTTGGGAGTTGTCAACTCCTGTTCTGATTTCCTCTGGGTGTACCCATAGTAAAAATCTCAGATTACCCAAGTTGAAATGAAATGAGATGATGGCCCAGTGGTCTTCCTGTCTATGGGGGCCTTGTCAGGCAGCCAACTGATCTGTCTTGAGAGACAATTGACTTCACTGCCATATGTTCCATCCTCACTGCAACACTGATTACCCTAAGTATGGGGTGTTCTGGCTCATCCTGTGTTTGGTCATTGGGTGAGCATAAATCAATACCTTTTTCTGTTACTTTTTCTCACAGATTGAACAGCAAATGCATTGAGACCCTACTACCCTGTTGAGCACAGCAGAGTATTTTAAAATGAAATAAGAATTCCCAATCTTCAAAATGTTTATAGTGTAGAAGTGATAAAACAAGTATGCAATAGTACAAGATAAGACTATTCTAAGGATTTTACAAGAGATACAGAAAATGACTATGGTATTCACAGGAGACAGAAATCACCTCCAATTGAGGAGAAAGGCTTAATGGTATAAAAGAACTTTGACGAAGTGACTGCTAAAGTGACAATTTCAAAATCCAATTAAAAAAAAAAAAAAAAACTCTTTCTTCTTTCTAACACACATGCTTAAAACCCTTTGGAGGCTTTCCACTGTTTGGGAACAAACGCTAAAATATTTAACACACTTTAACATACCTGTCTCTCTAATTTGACCTTGTCCTGGGCTGTTCTTTGCTCTATGCCCTCTAGCTGCCCTGGCCTTCCTGTAGCTCCTTTATGGGTCTCCCCACCTGGCATAAGACACAGTAATTCTCACTGTCTGAAACTTACTCCATCCAGCATCTCATCTGTATTTCCTACTTCGTGTTTATAAATCCTCTTGATTTCAGTTCAAAATTTAACTCATCAGGAAAAAATCTGCTTGCTGTATTGAACATGAAATCTGCTTGTTAAATGCTCTCATGTGCCACTTAACTTTTCTTCCCAACGTTTGTGTTGTGTTGTGCTGTTTCGCGGTTCTAATTATACTCAAACCTGTTAGATTATTTGGTTACAGTCTGAACCCAAATACTTGAGAGCATAATTTCAAAGAGGAAGAGGGCCTCTGCATGGTGGCTTCTTTTTTTTTTTTTTTTTTTGCATTGCTTAACATCTTGCATAGTGCCACTCATCACCTGACACATGGTAGGCAGACAATAACTATTTGTTGAATGGATGAGGAAGGCATGAAAAGAAAAAGCAATCTCACATTGAGAGCACAGAGAAAACCCAAGTACAGAGGTGAAAGAGCTGCCCAAACTCAAAAACACAAAAAGTGATATTTCAGTGGCAGGTAGTCTATTACCAAACTGCAGGATATGTGGTAAAGGGTTAATGACTCAGAAAAGGGACTAATGCTCCACTAAAGCAATCCCATTGTTGTCACTGACCAGAGTCTCCACAGTAAGATCATTTATTGTTTATCAAGTGGAAGAAAAGTATGACAAAGCCTAATCATCCAGAAAAAAAATAGTGTCTTAAAAATATTCGTTCATTGGTTGCATGAAATGTAATTAAGATCAGTTAACAGTGAAAAACCAAAAGCCATCATATAACTGAACAGAGCACCCTGAGTGTGTGTTGACATTATAAAGTTGCTATGAACATTCTTGTATGAATCTTTGTGGATATATATTTACCTTAATATTGGGTAAATACATAGAAAATGAATGTGACATTGGTAGATATTCATTTAACTTTATAAGATACTACACAGCTATTTTCCAATGTTTGTAACATTTCACGTTCACTAGCAATGTCAGTTCTAGTTGTTCCACATTCTCATCAACACTTGATATTGTCATTGTTTTAATTTTAGCCATTCTAGTAAGTATGTAGTGGTATTGCACTTTGGTTGCAGTTTTAACTTTGCTGATTAACAATGTTAAGCACTTTTTATGTCTTATTGGTCATTTGTATATTTTCCTTTATAAAGTATCTTTTCAATCTTTTGCAAATTTTTAAAAGTAGATTCTTTTTATAATGAGTGATTTGTAGGACTTCTTTATTCTAGATGCAAGTTCTTTGTCTGATATATGTTTTGCAAACATTTTCTCCTGGTCTGTGACTTGCTTATTAATTTTCTTAATAAGTGGTAACTCTTGATGAGCTGAAGTTTTTAATTTTAATGAAGTTCAGTTTTGTTTTTTTAATGGTTAGTGCTTTTTGTCTCCTAAGAAGTGTTTGCCAAACTCAAGTTAGTAAAGAATGTCTCCTTTTTCCCCATGGATATATTAACATTTTAGCTTTTTCTTTTAGGTTTATAATATAAATTTAATTAATTTTTGTGTGAAATAGAGGTTTAAGTTAATTTTTTTCAATAGACATCTAGTTGTTCCAGCACCACTTATTCAAAAGAAAGGCTTTCGTTCTTCTGTTGAATAGTTTCAGTGCCTGTGTTAAAAAGTCAATGTGAATCTATTTCTGGAATTTCTATGCTTTTCCTTTGACCGATTTGTGTATCATTATGCTAATACTATTGACTATTATAGCTTTACAGTATGTCTTTAAATTAGTGTCAGTTCTTTAATCTTACTCTCCTTTTCAAGACTAGGTTTTCTAGATATTTTCTATTTTCACATGTATTTTGAAATCAGATTGCCAGTTTCTAAAAACAAAACAAACTTTTAAAAAGCCTTCTGGGTTTTTGACTGGGGCTGTCTTAAGTCCATGGGTCAATTTGGGGAAAAAATAACATTTTAACAATACTGAGTTTTCTGATTCATAGGTATGGTATATCTCTCTGTTAGCACAAGTGTCCTTTAATTTTTCCTCAGCAGTGATTTGTAGTTTTCAGCGAGAAGTTCTTGCACATATTTTATTAAATTTATCCCTAAGAATTTTATGTTTCATGATTTTTAATGTTATTTATATATGGTAGTTTCTACATTTTCTTTTTAAATATTTTTCTTCATTTACTAGTTATAAGTAATACTGAGGTTTTAAATTTTATTTTCTAATTGTGCATTGCCAAAATAATCTAGGAAATCAACTGATTTTTGTTTTTGACCTATTGGTAACCTGTAACATTGCTAAATCCACTTAATGTTTCTAATAGCTTTGTAGATTCTTAGGAATTTTCTACATAAACAATTATATGTAAACAGAGAGAGTTTTAGTTTTCTCTTTCCAATCTTAATGCTTTGTATTTTTTTCCTTGTTATATTGGCTAAGACCTCAAGAAAAATGTTAAATAGGACTAGGGAGAGTGAATATTATGCTTGTTCCCAATCTCCTTGAGAGAAAGCAGTGTCAGTCTTCTACCATCAAGTATAATTTTAGCTATAGATTTTGTATAAATAACTTTTATGAGTCGACTCCTAGTTTGTTAAGGTTCTAAAAATTGTGAATAAGTTTTGGATTTCTTCAAATGCTATTTCTGCATCTACTGAGATGATTATTTTCCCTTTTTATTATGTTTATGTAGTTAAAATTAATAATTAGTTGATTTTTAAATGTTGAAACAACTTTGCCTTCCTGTACAAAACTTCTCTGCGTTATGATATATTTTCTTTTTTATACATTGCTGGATTTAAATTCCTTATATTTAGTCAGGGTTCTTTTGTGCCTATGTTCATAAGAGCTAATTGTATGTGCAAAAAAATTTTTTTGTATTGTTCTTACCAGTGTTAAGATTATCTTAGTCTCATAAAATGAATTGGAAAGTGTTCTCTTTTTCTCCTCCTCTATTTCCTGGAAGGAAACAAAGCATAGAATTAGTCTTATTTCTTCCTTAATTGCTTGTGGGATTCCTCAGAGACTGGCCTAAAAATGTGTTTGAGGGAAAGCTATTAATTACAAATTCAAACGAATATGGGGCTATTATATTTTTTAACTTTTTGTATCTGTTTTGGCAATTTGTGTTTTTCCCTCCAGAGAAGTTTTTACATTTCATCTGAATTGCCCAGTTTTTTGGTATAAGGTTTTTAATAGTATTACCTTATTATATACTTAATGTCTTCAGTTTCCTTACTCTTTACCCACACTATTCCTAATAGTAATATTTGTTTTTTCTCTTTTATTCTTGATCAGTCTAGTTATGAGTTTTCCAATTTTATTAATCTTTTCAAAGAATCAGCATTGGCTTTGCTGATTATTCTAGTGTTTGCTTATTTCTATTTCATTGATTCCACTTATATGTTTATTATTTTATTTTTTATGTATTAGCATTTAATTTAGTCTTTGTTTTCTAGCTGAAGTTGAAGTTTAGAACTTCTCTTCTTCTAATAGAGAGCTGTTAGTTTTTCCTTAAGCACTACTTTAGCAGTGCCACACAGATTTTGACCTGTTGTGTCTTCATTATCATATGGTTCAAAATATTTCATAATTATCCTTATGTTTTCTTTTTGGATATATAGATGTTTAGAAATGTATTGCTCAATTTCCAAATATTTTGAAATTTTCCTAATAGCTTTGTGTTAATTGATTCTTAATTTTATTTTTTATGGTCTGGAAGCAAACTCTGCATGACTCTAATACAGTTACACTTAGAGAGACTTTTCTGTTGTCCAGCGTATGATCTATCTTAATGAATACTTTATGTGCACTTTGAAAGAATGTGTATTGTCGAAGAACTGAGTATATAATATCCCATAAATGTCAATTAGATTAAATTGTTTTTTATATTCTTCCTGATCTTTCAGTTTACTTACTCTCTTGAATACTGATAGAGGAATGTTTAAAATATCAATAATAATTGTGAATTTGTCAAATTTTCTGTCTGCTTTTTTCTTCATGTAGTTTAAAACTTTATTATTTGGTGCATATGAAAGAGGATTGTTATGACTTCTTGATGACTTGGCTCTTTAGTATCATGAAATGTACACTTTTATCCTTTCATCTATTTATCATAACTTTTTAAATAATGTTATTTACCAATCCCAGGATCTGTGTCATCACTAAGATTCTTACTTTTGTCTGTTATTTTTCATAATTACATGTTATATTTCCTTGTGTCTTCTCATATATAGTAGTGTTTTATTATCTGCAGGGAGTCTGTGGATGCTGTTATCAAGTGTTTGGGTTTTCTTATCTTCCCACGAAGATCATTGAGCTTTGCACTAATAGGCAGTTAAATTAATGGAGGATCAGCTTGATCCCACTGAGACTTGCCGTGAGGCTATAAGACTTTATTTGGTTGTGTCTAGCATACCCTTTAGTGTAATCTCCCTTCTCAAACTTACTCTCTCTGGACGGTGACTGAATATCGAGGATATTAAGAAAGTTCTCTCCATTGTGGATGGTTGGAATTCTAATTATTCCCCATACCATATCATCTCCAGAATCAGTATTCCACTCACAGTCACCCAGTAGCTGTTTTGCTCTAGTCCTTGTAAAATCTTGCCCTGTATATACTAGAAAATGGTATTTGGCCAAAACTGCATAGGGGGTCCCCATGAAGATTTCTGTTATTCCTTCTCTGAACATCTTCCCACCCATTAGTACTTTCCTCACAAATTCCAGCTATTTCATAAACCCTGAACACCACTTTCTAATATTATATATGAATTTACTCAAATCATCATTATAATTATCATCATTACTTTCTCTCTTCTTTAAATTTATTTATCAATCTTCCACTTCTCGAATTTTTTTCAAGGTTTAGGTCTATTTGTTTCTGTCCATACTTATTCAGGGACACTAACCTTCTAGGGATTTACGTCATTAGGAGCCTTTTGCTACTTTTTGCAAACAATCTAACTTGCTTTCAAATTATCCTGGTCTATACAGTTTCTACAACTTCCAAAGGCAACAGATTTGTGGATTTTCCCCCCTCTCTTTTCTGTCTTTTTTCCTTGCTATGAAATAAGAATTTACCTGTAAAAGATGCTGTTAATATTGGCTGCATGCTCGCAGCTACTTTCAATGTTTTGACTGAGCGCCATACACTTTTTGAATGACTGTTTTAACTTAAAATAATGCACAAATTAAATATACACTATTTTTGCTGGAAGATCTTTCCACAGATTAACCCACAAACTGGAAGTGAAAATCAGTATCAAAAGATCCAGAACACTTGCAAAATATTGAGATGATACGGTATTTTCAGACTGATATCTTATGTTATAAATGCACAATGTCCCTTGCTTTGGAAAACTACTGGTTTCTATAATCTCTTACATCGTGAGAATAGGATCTGCCTATTCATTGGCTTTTTCATTTATATCAACTCTTTCATTAGCATTTATTTAGCTCATGTTCTGTGTCTGGCACTGGATTGGGACACAGTAACTTCTTTTAAATGAGAGAATTAACCAAGGGGGGGGGGAGGGGGAAAGAAGAAAAGAAAAGAGTCTCAGTAGGTTGCAAAAGGTGATTTCCCTTGAGTATATGACTAATTATTTTAGTTAGTTAATGTGAGTTTGAGTGGAACACAAAGGACATAATAGGAGAGGGAACAAATCTCTTCTAGCTACTGAGCTGAAGCCATAGAAAATGGGGAAAATGACATACACAAATTAGTATCCAGTGATTTGATCTTGAGTGCACTTTGTCCTGGTTATTTTGATCTTCATTTGCTCTCTGCAATAGTAAATTTGTACATTATGTCAAAAGTAAACATATATGTATATATGTTTATATAGAAAATTAAATTACTCTTTCATTGAATCTAAAAAGAGTTAATCTCAAATATACCATGATTTTATGTGTCACTGTGAAAAAATGTGGTCAGTTAAATTATACCACTACATCAGTTCTAAAATGGATCCCAGTTTTAGATATATGATCCTTTTTTACGAAAGTATATCTTAGAGTTGGTGAAGGGTATTAAGTAGTATCATAATAGATTTATCCTGGACAGCTATGGAAGTCTTCAATTATATAAGAGGACTCAGAGTGAATATTAAAGGTAAAAATAAACAACATAAATTTACATTGACAATACAAACTACCTACAACAAAACCACAAAATTTGAATGGGGAAATTTGGTAGATTTTTGACTTCCAAAGCATGTTCAAAATGGCAAAAGCTATAAAATGTAAAAGTGGATATAAAAAACAAATTGATTCATCAAATAGAAACTTTAATGTGAAATGTTTATAGAAAGTAGTTGATATCTGATAAATATTTTTGAGTAGAAAAGGAGGCAGACAAAAGATATTATGCCTGTGCAAAATATATCTAAAACAAGTTACATTATTTACAGAATTATATAGTGTCCAATATTTTATTATCAATACACTCTCAATCTTCTCAGTGATAGTCAAAACCATAGATGCTGTTAACTTAAAAAGTTAAAATCAATTTACAAACATTCTGATAGTTTTATCAAAGGGTATTGTATTTCTTGCTTTAACAGTTCTTTCATCTTTAGTATAACTATGTTTTGTGGAATCTTCACATTTGCAAATATTCACTTGCACAGTAATATGTCAATTCAAGTCATTCTTACCTGACAGGTCCTCAACAGAGAACATCTAGGTTCTCTGTATCCTTGATGCAGGTAGGACCTGGTGAGTGTCAAGATACCAGTTTAGCTTGAATCCAGTTTTTGAAAAGATGTTTCCTATCTCTCCTACCCCTTTCCCACTCCACTAGAGAGAATATAAAATAATCTAATTTCCCACAAAATTTAAATCATATGGATACAAAGTACTGACAATTTCAAAGTCAGGGTAAAAAGTAAACTTACGTAAGCTGTTTAGTGGGAGAAATATGACATGAGTGGGACGGTGATGGCAAAAATGTGTAAGTATATGCATAGCTTAGATTTCAGCTCTTTAAGAAGAGAAATCATACTTCGCACATTTTAAATTACTGGGCCATGAAACTGGAAAGACTCTAGAGAATATAATATACAACCACCTCTTAAATACATATATTGAAAACGGAATCCAATTCTCTGCCTTAAGTTCAGCACTTCCCTCACAAGGCTAAGCATTAACTAGATTTTTGTTTTAAAAAGATATTTGTCATTATATTGTCTAGATGACCACCCCAACTGAGTGTTTACATGGCTCATATCCCATCATGCTAAAGAGAAATAAAACCATGTCAATACACTGGAAAAAGCATACCTAATCATTATAAACTTTCTATATCAACTTCCTCATAAAAAATAAATGAAACTAAAAAAATTAAAGAACTTATTTAAAGTTCTTTTCAAAGATAGCACACCTGTTTTTCTCTATTTTTAAAAAAATTATTTTTAATTTTTGTGGGTACATACTAGGTGTATCCTTAGGAGGTACATGAAATGTTTTGATGCAGCCATTCAATGCATACTAATCACGTCAGGATAATTGGGGTATCCATCACCTCAAGCATGTATCTTTTCTTTGTGTTACAAACAATCTAATTATATTGTTTTAGTTATTTTAAAATGTACAATAAGTTATTGTTGACTGTAGTCACTCTGTTGTGCTGTCCTATACTATGTCTTTTTTTATTCTAAGCATATTTGTGTACCCATTAACCATCCCCACTTCTCTCCTCGCACCCCCACTTCTCTTCCCAGCCTCTGGTAACCATCATTCTTACTTGTTATCTTCATGAGTTCTATTGTTTTAATTTTTAGCTCCCACAATGTCAGGATGAAAAGTAACTTTAAGTAATCTTAAGGGAGAATATGCGAAGTTTGTCTTTCTGTACCTGACTTATTTCACTTAACATAATGACCTCCAGTTTCACCCATGTCGGTGCAAATGACAGGATCTCATTTCTTTATGGCTGAAGAATACTCCATTATGTATATGTACCACCTTTTCTTTATTCTTAAAACTTAGGTTGTTTTACATCCTTTTTTCTAAGAGAAAATAAATTTATTGTTACACTGACCTGCAGAAACTATTGACAGAGAAACAAGTAAAATGTATATAGAAAAATTCCTGTCTACCAGGAAAAAAAGGGCACAGAAAAGTATGCAAAGGCCTTCTTTACAAACAAGATTATCAAAATAACAAATACTTTTATGGAATATTAACTTTGATGAGTGTAGAGAAGTAAAAAGGGAACATATTTTGTCCAGTTCGTTTACCATTTCACATATGGGCTAACCCTTTTGTTTATAGGTGCTATGAATATTTTTAATTTCTATGCTTGATTACTTTTTGTACTTTTCGTGTCTCCTTTTTTCTATCACCCATAGGTCATTATTTCTCCAATTGTAAAACATTTTGGCCAGGCGCGGTGGCTCACGCCTGTGATCCCAGCACTTTGGGAGGCCGAGGCGGGCTGATCACAAGGCCAAGAGTTCGAGACCAGTCTGGCCAACATATTGAAACCCCATCACTACTAAAAATACAAAAAATTAGCTGGATATGGGAGTGTGTGCTTGTAATCCTAGCTACTTGGGAGGCTGAGGCAGGAGAATCATGTAAACCCAGGAGGTGGAGGTTGCAGTGAACCGACACTCCAGCCTGGGCAGCAATGTGAGACTCCATCTCAAAAAAACAAACAAAAAATATTTTATGTTTATTTTGTTTGTATCATTCTTCTACCACCAAAGACGCTGACCTTGTCTGTTTACTGTATATTCCAAGTAGGAGGACAATTACACCCATATTCTAAGAGCTCTGTAGATTTAGAAAAAGTGGTGTTTCCCAGCAACCCTTGAGAAATAGCAGCTGAGAGGTCCTGAAAATAAATTGAGTAAAATTAAAGCACCTGTAAGTCATTTGGCACAGGTAGGCAACTGTCACTTTAGCTTTTCCTTTCTTAGTTAATGGACTTGGTTACATAATGCGTTATAATTCCAAGTGATACTGTTTGGTCTTCTGAAATTTAAACTTCCAAAACTTAAGACAGTGATGAAAGGCAAATGGCACCTTGGCTGACTTCTCAACTTTTTAGTGTGGAGTATGGTGTCTTGTGATGAGAACACACAAACAAAGAACTTTAATCAAGACTGGCTTTAACTGCAGTTCAGTGTAACAATGTGCAATAAAGGCATGAGAGCCCCAACCTCACACTCAGTGACACTCTTGTTTCTTTGGTGTTTGTGGGGTTAGGATGTTCTGAGAAGAGCAAAGTATTGTTTATTTTACTTTCATAACTTATACAAGTCAGCCCTCTTGTCTTGGCCTCCAGTTTTATGAGCAGCATAAAAAAATTCAACAATTGCTAACAAATAAAATGAAGCAAAGAATCAGTTTTCTGAGTCAAGAAATTCTTAATTGTTATGACCATTACTATAAAATCTGAAACAATAAAGAGTTTCTTTTAGAGGCTGAGTATCCTTTCACACGACCCACTGTTACAGACCAGGAGTGGGGATGAATTTTATAGGGTAGTCCCATGTGCTCCTAAAGGCTTACTTCCAAAAGCAAACGTTCATTTTGGGCTATACACAGCCTAGCCCATTTCCCAGACTCCTGAGCAGAATCGGGCCCCACTGGTCTAAAGGAAACAAATAAATATTCATTTTATCAATACAGAAGCAGAGCATGGCCAGGAACACGTATTATTCTATAAAAGTCCATGTAAAGACAACTTCAGCAAGATCTTTTGAAAACATTTAGATGAGAAGCTGAAATTTTTACGCCTAATTCTTGGCATCGTTTAGTCTTGGAGAACAAATTTTTACATGTGTGTCATTCCCATCTCCCACTATCACAGCAGATATTTCTATCAGTTCTTTTCCTTTTTTTTTTTTTTTTGAGATAGAGATTCGCTCTTGTCGTCCAGGCTGGAGTGCAATGGCCGCAATCTCAGCTCACTGCAACCTCCACCTCCTGGGTTCAAGCAATTCTCCTGCCTCAGCCTCCTGAGTAGCTGGGATTACAGGCGCCTGCCACCACGCCTGGCTAATTATTTGTATTTTTAGTAGACATGGGGTTTTGCCATGTTGGACAGGCTGGTCTCGAACTCCTGACCTCAGGTGATCCACCCTCCTCTGCCTCCTGAAGTGCTGAGATTACAAGCATGAGTCACCGCACCCAGCCAGATATTTCCATCAGTTATTTTCTACAGAGCTTTTCCTGCAGTCAATTCTGATAAACCAGAGCGTTATGCAAATTAAATTCTACGGACCATCTCTGGTCAAGTCCAATATATTTGATGTTAAAATTGTATGTCCTTGGTACCAAATTAACATAAATTTACTGAATATTTAATTACTAAAGTATTTTGTAGGGCTACATGGGATCACGGTGAGGCATATGATGTGGTGTGCACCCTGGAGGAACTTTTAATCGAGGAAGGGAAAGACATACGCTATCATCCTAAGTGTTAAGTAACAATTGGGCAAGATGGCCCAGAGGGCCAGATAGGGATTCTGAATGAGAGGAAAGGGCTAGAAGATGTAAAAAGTTTAAGGAGACAAAGAGCAACAGTCAGAGAGTTTGACTAAGGAGGGGAGGAGTAGAGAAGTAAGACATGATCCAGAGTGGAAGAGATAGGAGAATTGCTAGGAGGGGCTGCAGGCGTAGTGGTCACTGATCCTGAGGAGCAGATGTTTACTCTCTGCTCCATTCTATGTTGCCTACTGGCTCTAGGTGACTCCTTGCCACAGTCAGAAAGCTGGGTTCTGATATTGGAGCCATAGATGCTTCAGTGATTCTATAAAGCTTAATAATCATCAGGAATATGTTTGGATTGTTTGCAGCTATATGTGTTTTTATGGAGAACAAACAGTAAAATCAAACCCATTCTTGCACATTCAGTTTCATACGATCGAAGAACACAAAAACATTTTTCTAAGACTGAATTAGGTATAGACATAAAAATGTACCTTTGTAAAATGCACCATATACAAAAACCACAAATACTTTTGCACCAACCTAATAATTATTTATTGCATAGCTTTTGTGTGAGTGGTTTTTTTGAACTCGCACAAACTAAGCATTCTTACTATGCATTTATGAGAGGAAACTAATGGTCCTTTCTAAAATTTATAGAAAATGACTTTTGCCATGGGACTTTTCATGAAGTTATCATTTAATATGTTTACTCTAGTACATTCACTATGTATCATAAAAGATTCACTTATTAATGCAGCATAGACTGCCTTGTTTCTGTTATAGGGATTTAATTTACTGAAAGTAACCATGTTAATTTATAATAATTCCAAATAACTCAAATTATCTATTATTACATCAAAAGGATATTAATTATATGAACATGCCAAAATCAATGTCCAGATTATTTGAACATAACTTGTCATAATCTCTGTTTTCTGATTGGTATCTTCAATTAATCTCACATTTTCCCAGAAAGGCACAATGTCAAATTGTATGCAACTGGATATAATCTTCAGAAGTGCTTACTTGGATCATTCTCTGCTTGAAAGGAAATTTCTCCCAATACAACCAAAGTTGCCTGTTTATTTAGTTTTAAAATACTTAAAACATAAAACACCGGATGAACTGAAAAAACATTCGGACAGATTTCCTACAGGGAGCTCAGAGCTTAAATACAGTTACCAGGGTTGCAGATGGTCAGTCTATATGAAAAAGTCTATCAAATTACTGATTTCTTCCTCAGACAGATGGCAACGGGACCTGGCAGAAGCTCAATTTTCAGGTTGTGGATGCACGTGTGTGTGTGTGTGTGTGTGTGTATGTGTAATTGTTGAAGAACGAAGGTCTTTTACTCTGCAAGACAAAAATAATTGCATATGTTACCTAGACCCTATTTGTCAGTATAACACTGAAGATTAATCCTTGAGCTTTGAAGATATGCAGGAAAAGAATACTTCACCTAACAAGAAAAAAAATGTAAGGCTGCTGTTTTACATAAACTCTGGTCTAACTTTCTTATTAAAACTCAAAATAAAACAACAGTGAGCACTTGAAAGAGTTGCAGGTTGATTTGATTGGTAAGAAAATTTGGAATTTAATATGAATTTTTACTCTTTGAAAACTGGAGACTTGGTTTTTTCATTAGTGATGGGTAGTTTAGAATTCTAAAATATGTTAATTTACAACTTTCCACTTATAAGAATCAAAATGTTATTTTTTATAACTGCTTGTTCCTTGCCTTTAAAAAAAATACAATTCTTTATTCAATTTGAGCTCACCTCTTCTGAAAAATAAATTAAAGACTCTTAAGGAATTGTTCATAGCAGAGCAGCACTATACTTAATAGCGCTCCTTTGCCGTATCTGTGCAGGATACAATAGTTTCATTAGCTCTTTGAGCTAGTAAAGCTTCTTGAAAATCTCCATGGCGAAACAACTGTTTTTCTCCTAAAATTATTCTGTCATCTGACAAATCTCAATCATTTATTATGAGAACAGTTAAAGCTGAATGATTTTTTTTCCCCTGTTTCTTATGATCTAGGACATGGCAAGTCAGCAAGCAAATTTCCAGTCTAATTTCTGGTGGAATCTGTCCCAGGGAACAAGAAATTTTGAGAAGAACATGAGTTGGACATCGCTTAGGGCTAGATGTGAGTAAACCATCTATCCTCAGAAAATGGAAGACAGCCACTTATTTGACAGCGAAGGCTCGGTCAACTGACAGGGCAGACAATTGACAGAGCCGGAAAAGTGCATCTGGTGCATTATTAAGTATCAGGATGATGAACAGAGCTCATAATTAAGCTTGTACTTAACAGCTCATTGCCTTGAGTAATAATACCAATGACTTTCAAAAAGCATCCTCCTTTCTTTTCTCTCATTGTTCTCACAAATAAATGTAACAATGTCAGAGTTGTCATCACCAGGAAAATTTGTCAGCCCTTTTCTTAATTAAAACCTCTCTAGCCTTCACATTAGAATTTTTATCTTTATCATTTAAAAAAAAATTTTTAAATCACTCTTTGGAAAAAAACACCATATAAATCCCCAAATAACATATGTCAGCACAATTACATGTTGTCAGGCAACTACTTAATTTATATATGTCTATATACAAGGAAAAAGAAAATTCTTAAAGTCACCTCATATGAATACTGTATTTTGATGGATAGAAACACTAAAATAAATTATTCAACAGAAATGACATAATATGGTGTTCTGTAAAATCTGTATTACATTATCAGAATACCTTTGCATAAAGACTGAGTTCTTTCTATTGGAGATAGAAGGGAAAGCAGGTATTAGCAAATAATTAGAAATAATGTTTTCACAAAACTAATATGTCCTAGTTTTATAAAATAAAAGTAAGATTTGAGTTAAGGTTAAGTAAGGAGAAATTAGAATTCATAGTCAAGTGAAATAAAATGTGTAAGTTTTATTAAACAAGAAACCAACACATAAAAAAATAGTAGCTGAGAGAGAGTGATTTTTATTGTGTTAAGAATACTTAACATGAGATCTACCCTCTTCACAAATTTTTAGGTGGGCAATACATTATTGTTAACTATAGACCCAATATTCTACAGCAGTTCTCTAGACCTTAATCATCTTACAGAACTGAACAATTATACTCATTGAATAGCAACTCCCCATTTCCTCCTACCCACAGCCCCTGGCAACCATCATTGTCCTCTCTGCTTCCATGTTTTATTATTTTAGATACTTGATTTAAGTGATATTATGTAGTATTTGTCCTTCTGTGACTTGCTTATTCACTTAGCATAATTTCCTCAAGGTTCATCCATGTTGCCATATGTACCAGAAATGTCTTCCTTTTTAGGGCTGAATATTCCATTTTATGTATATGCCACATTTACTTTATCCATGCATATGTTAATGTACATTTAGGTGGTTTCCACGTCTTGGCTATTGTGAATAGTGGTACAATGAATGTGGAAATGAAGTATCTCTTTAAGATCCCAATTTGAGGCCGGGCGCGGTGGCTCAAGCCTGTAATCCCAGCACTTTGGGAGGCCGAGACGGGCGGATCACGAGGTCAGGAGATCGAGACCATCCTGGCTAACACGGTGAAACCCCGTCTCTCCTAAAAATACAAAAAACTAGCCGGGCGAGGTGGCGGGCGCCTGTAGTCCCAGCTACTCGGGAGGCTGAGGCCGGAGAATGGCGTGAACCCGGGAGGCGGAGCTTGCAGTGAGCTGAGATCCGGCCACTGCACTCCAACCTGGGCGGCAGAGCGAGACTCCGCCTCAAAAAAAAAAAAAAAAAAAAAAAAAGATCCCAATTTGAATTATTGATAGAGGGTGATTTTAGTACAGCAATTAGCCCCAGATCAAATGGACTATTTAAAAATTGTGGGTTCTGTGTATTCTGCTGCCTATAAATTTTACATGGGTTTTCTGGGAAGAGTTTTTGATTGTTATATGACATAGGAGACAAGGCATTGGACAATATACAGATCAAGATTTTGGACCTCAAATTTCAGATCAGGATCGCAGAACTCAAATTTCTGACAAATACAGAAAGTAAGCAAATTCACAGTTGCTAATGTTGTTATTTTTGCTATTATAATCATCATTGTTGTTGTTGTTATGTAGTTGAAACCCAAGTATACCTGCTCCTTCTGTAGTCAAGTAATTTATATGCTCTGGAACAATGGCAATTAAGTGAATTGTGTGTTACAGAAGACTGAGTAGTATCTCCTCCCCTGATTATCTCCAGTTCCATTCTAAATCAAAACCCCATACAGGCTAAAAGGAAAGACTGGACAAAGTTCTGGTTTTCATACTGGCTCCTATCCTTATGAGCCATCTGACTTTTGGCAGGTCAGTTATACATTTTGGGCTTCAATTACTTTATATGTGAAAAAAGGGGTCATGATAATACCTACCTTGTAGGTAGAGATAAATAAATGAGACAATGTATGTAAGGAGTTTAGTGTAGTCTGGCTTCTGGTAAAAATTTAATAAATGATACATATTCTGCTTAGACTACATGGAAAGAGTTTCCTAGAACAAGAAAAGAATATTATCTTTTACAAATCATTCACCCTGCTGATTAACAAGGTGTATGACAAAGATAAAATATAATAATGAACTCTCATGGGAAAATGATAGGAGAAAACCTCTTTTGTTGGTACTTGGATTTTGTGTCAGAAAAGAACAGCATTGTCAGCAACCCAATCAAATACCAAGATATGGGAACCCTTGTCTCAGCTTTGGGGAAACAGTGAACACTTACCCTGTGAGCCAGCATGAGAGAACTGACTTAAAGCATCTTTGTCATTGGGATTGGACTCTTGGTTATTTGGAATTTTTACAAATATGATAGCTTGAAATATTGCTCAGGGATGCCCTGGGTACACCGCATAATAGCATTTGGTAGCTGTCTCTGTTAGGGCAACACATCCCACAGTGAATTATTCTATTCCAGCTATTGGCCCAATCCAACCTAGCTAATTGCTGGCCACTGACCCTTCAAGGGTGGCATAGTCTGCCTGCTCTATTCTCTCTTTCATCCCTGATATCCTTTTATTCTGCCTTTTCTTTCTGCTCCTTGCCTACAAGACCAGTCTAACTCTGCTGGCCTAAGCATTTGATCCACCTTGCCAAAGCTTTTGCCCAAACTTGTAAAATTTCCGACATAAAGTCAGAACAAAAGATAGTTCATTTCCTACTCACTTGTCCTCACAATGATCAGATATTACAGTTCATCTCTTATGAAACTTGGCAACCTTGCACCTCTGCCCCTATGTCCTACTTACTGGCACAAAGTCAACCATAGTTAAATCTACCACTTCACATATCGCACACCTACGACAAATTAGCTCAGTGAGGCTGGAGAAAAATGCACAGTTGCAACTTCATTCACAATGCAATTTCCATTTACAATTATGTTTTCACCACCAAATATACCAACCTACCTGCATCTAAACATGCATATTGGCTATTCCCCCGGTCTTCACTGAGTTCAACCTTTCCATTTGTGCTGCTCACCACCTCACATCTTACTGTTTCAGGCAATTTGCTCCTACAATTATTCACTCTTCTGCATCATCAAATTTTCCCATCTATTCCATCATTCTGATCAGCATATGTTTGCTATACTATTGCCCACATTTAAATAGAAGCCTCCATTACCTATTACCTCTTCTGGCTGCCATTGGAATTGTCTGCCTTCCTTACAGTGGTATTTCCTTTTATATATAATGATGTTTCTTATAAAAATGTGCTCATAATTCGTACTTTTTCAACTCTATTATTTTTTGATCCAGCTGAAATAAGATTTGACCCTCCTCTCCACTAAATCTAATCTTATCAAAGATCTCTATATTGCCAAATCCAATGGTCAATTCTCAGTCTGCATCTAATTTGATTTTTCAGGAGCTCTTGACAACATTTGACCACACTACCTTCTTCAATCACTTTATTCACTTGCAATCCAGGAAAGCAAGCTTTTCCTGGTTCTCCTCTTTTTCCCATGGATATCCAGTTTCAGTCTCTTTTGGTTTATCTTCTTTATTTTAGTTATTTACAATTTTAGAGGATGCTCCAAGATGCTGTCTTCAGCCACTCTCTCTCCAAGTGATTTTAATTTTTTTTTTTTTTTTTGGCTCCCAAATGTATGTGTTCAGTTTTGGCCTCTGAGCTTCAAACTCAAGTTTTTCAACATCTCCATTTGGAAATCTAATTATTTAAAAATTAAGCTTTATTTGCTTTTTTGTCTCCTCTCCTTACAGACATTTGTCCCAAGTCTTTACAGACTCATAAAAGGCATCTCCATTGTTTCAGTTGCTCAGGTAAGACATCTTGAAGTCATCCTTGAACTTCTGTCTTTTCGTCACACTTTGTATTGAATTAATTAGCCAATCCTGGTGGCTCTATGTTGAAAATATAAAATAAATAAATAAATAATTTTAAGAAACAAAACAGATCTTGGATCCGACCTCACCATCTACCACTCTGGTTCAATTCATAATCATTCTTTATCTGGACCTCTAACTTGTCTCCCTGAACTCTTGGCTTTCTGCAATCTCTTCTCCACACAGCAACCAGAATGATTTTATTAAAGATTAAATTGCATCATGTCACTCCTCTGCTTAAATCATGGTAATAAAATTAGAATACAGTTCTAACTTCTTACTGTGGTAAGCAGGGCTCCTCATGATCCGATTTTTTGTTTTGTTTTGTTTTGTTTTTTGAGATGGAGTTTCGCTCTTGTTTCCCAGGCTGGAGGCTGGAGTGCAGTGGCACGATCTCAGCTCACCGCAATCTCCGCCTCCCGGATTCAAGCGATTCTCCTGCCTCAGCCTCCTGAGTAGCTGGGATTACAGGCATCACCATTACACCAGGCTAATTTTGTATTTTTAGTAGAGATGGGGTTTCTCCATGCTGGTCAGGCTGGTCTCAAACTCTCGACCTCAGGTGATCCACCCACCTCTGTCTCCCAAAGTGCTGGGATTACAGGCGAGAGCCACCGCACCCAGCTATGATCTGGTCTTTAACTACTTTAATAAACTTACTTGCTCTTCCTCCTTCTTGTTACTCTGCTTCAGCTATGCCAAATTTCCTGCTTTTCTACCAACATAACAAGCTTGTTCAGGGATTCATATATGCTATTCCTTCTGCTTAGGGTATACTTTGCTCTGGTATTCACACAGAACGTCCCCTTTTCATTCATCAATTTTCTATTCAGATGTTGCCTCCTCGAAGGGTCTTTCTTGATAGCATAAATGATATGAATATGTGCACACTAAAAGTTGTGTTTTAATAAAGCAATTTTTAAACAGAGACATATGTGACCTATTTGGGGGAAGTACGTTTTATCTCCCTCAAATATATATTTTAAAATACATTGCCATTTTCAAAGACATTCTTCATATAATGACAAGACCTATCACTGCTACATGAAGAATGTTCTTACCTTAAAGCTGAACTTAAGTCTATGTCATTCTCTAATTTTAAAAATTCAGAATTAATGTTTTAAATGTCTCAGAATGTATACAAATCCTTAATATAACTTTACAGGTAGGAAATACAATAAAGTTTGAATTTATAAGTGTCTGGGTTACAAGAACATCAAATAATAAATAATAAGATACATAACTTCAGATCCTGACCCTAAGATTTATATTTAAGAGACCCAGAGTAGCCAAAAGAATCTTGAAAAAGAACAAAGTTGAAGGACTTGCATTTCCCTATTTCAAAGTTTACTACAAAGCTACCTTAATAAAGACAATGTGAAGTTTACAAAAAAATAGACACATAGGCCAATGGAATGAAACTGTTACATTTTTAATCAATTTATTTTGGGCAAGGGTGTCATGACTATTCAATGGAAAAAGAATAGTTTTTTTCAACAGATGATTCTGGGACAAATAGATATTCACATGCAAAAGAGCGAAGTTGGACCCCCTCCCCCCACCCTATACAGAAATTAATTCAAATTGGATCATAGGCCTAAATGTAAGAGCTAAAACTATAAAATTTTTAGAAGAAAATATATGCCTAAATCTTCATGACCTGGGATTACACAAAGCCTTCTTTATTGGGGATTAGGCGAAAGCACGACACACAGAAGAAAAAAATATATAAAATTGAACTTTATAAAAGTTAAAAGCTTTTGTGCTTCAAAAGATATCATCAAGAAAATGAAAAGACTACCTTCAGAACTGGAGAAAGTCTTTGAAAATCATTTATCTGATAAGGGACTTGTATCTAGAATACATAAGGAACTCTTACAACATAATAATAAAAAGACAAATAACCCGATTAAAAACAGACCATAGACCCAAATAGACATTTCTCCAAAGAAAATTTACAGATGGCCAATAAATACATAAAAAGAGTCTAAGCATTCCTCATACCCACCAGGATGGCTATGGGAAAAAAAAAAAAAAAAAAAGACACAAAATAAGATGTATTGGTGAGGAAGTGACAAAACTGAAACTCTCCTACTCTGCCCATGGGAATGTAAAATGGTACAGCTGCTTTGGAAAATAGTCTTGCAGTTTCCCAAAAGTTAAACATAGGAATGCCATGTGACCCAGAAATTCTACTGCTGGTATATGTCTACAAAAAAACTTTTACATAAATGTACATACAGCCATGAACTGCATAAGGATGCTTCAGTCAATAATGGACCACATATATGTTGGTGGTTCCAAAAGGTTATGAAAAAGTTGCCCTTACAAGTGTACCATTTTTTCATCTTTTATGCCTCATTTTTACCATACTCTTTTTCTGTTTAGATATACAAATACCGTTTTGTTACAATTGCCTACAGTATTCTATACAGTAACATGTACAGGTTTGTAGCCTAAGACCAATACACAATACCATATAGACCAGGTGTGTAGTAAGTTATACCATCTAGGTTTGTGTAAGTACCTTCTATGGTGTTGGCATAACAACAAAATCACCTAATGATGCATTTCTCAAAACATCTGCCTGTTTCATGACTGCAATAGCCAAAAAGTGGAAACAACTCAAATATGGATCAACTGATGAAGTAATAAATAAAATGTGGTATATCTATACAATGGAATACTATCTAGCAATAGAAAGGAGCAAAGTACTGCCACATGCTACAGTGTGGGTAAATCTGGAAAATGTTATTCTAAGTGAAGAAGACATTGGCAAAAGACAAGGTATTGCGTGATTCAATAAGTAAATTACTGGTTGCTTAGGACTGTAGTGTGCCTAAGGAGGGAATGGGGAATGAATACTAACGAGTGTGGTTCTTTTCTTTTGGAGGTGATAAAAACGTTTTAACATTGATTGTGGTGATGGTTTCACAACTTTGTGAACACACTGAAAACTGATTGAAACATGTATGTTAAATGAGTGAATTGTATAGTTGTGAGTTATATCAATAAAGTTGTTAAAAGCCAAAAGTAAGCACAAAATGTTAAAATTAAAATTTAAAATTTAAATAACACATCTTGGATATGTTGTTATAGGGTTAATTGTTTTGTTTTCCTACTTTGTAGCTTTTTGTATTGCCTAAATTTTTGTAATAATAATGTTAAAATCACATAAAATAGTTATTTCTAGTTTGAAAAATGTTAATTTAGTCAAATATTTACTGAGTATCTATCAGAAACAGATATTATCAAATAAACATTAATTATTAAGAAAACTAAGAACAAATATGATTTGAATCTTGCTTTGTTTCTCTTTTCAGTTTATTTCTGTTACTTAAATTTATGAGTTTCTTGTATTTATTTATTTATTTATTTATTTAGAGATGAAGTGTTACTCTGTCACCCAGGCTGGAGTGCAGTGGTGTTATCTCAGCTCATTGCAACTTCTGCCTCCTGGGTTCAAGTGAGTTTCCTGCCTCAGCCTCCCTAGAAGCTGGAATTACAGGCACCCGGCACCACACTGGGCTAATTTTTTTTATTTTCAGTAGAGACGAGGTTCCACCATGTTGACCAAGCTTGTCTCGAACTCCTGACCTCAAATGATGTGCCTGCCTCAGCCTCCCAAAGTGCTGGGATTACAGGCATGAGCCACTGCACCTGGTCTTAAATTTATGAATTTCTTGTGACTTCTTCAACTACCAATATGTCTTTATAAGTTTTAAGTTAATGCTAATTTATTTAGTTCTCATTAAAATATACTAATTAGGTTGCAAAACTCTTTGGGATTACTTATCTATTTAATCCCAATAAACCAATTAGATTTCTGGTCCTGGTTTATTAAAATTGAAAATCCATTTCATATTTAATGGATATTATATATGATAATTATAATTCCTTCAATTTTGATTTAAAAGTTAGTTTAAAAGATATTTAGCTTAAGGTCTATAGCACAATTTTATAGCAGCGGTCCTCAACCTTTTTGGCACCAGGGGTCTGTTTCATGGAAGACAATTTTCCAAGGATGGGGATGGTTTCAGGAAGAAACTGTTCCACCTTAGATTATTAGTCATTAGATTCTCATAAGAAGCACGCAGCCTACATCCCTTGCATGCTCAGTTCACAATAGGGTTCTGCTTTTGTTTGAGAATTGAATGCTGTCACTGATCTGACAGGAGGCAGAGCTCAGGGAGTAATGCTTACTGGCCTGCAGCTCACGTCCAGCTGTGTGGCTGGGTTCCTAACAGGCCATGGACCGGTACTGGTTCGCGGCCTGAGGGTTGGGGAATCCCTGTGTTATAGGATACATACAAATAAGAAAAAAGTTACTTTAGTGAAGCAAATTAACATATCCATCATCTCACATAGTTACAAATTTTTGGGTTGTTTCTATGGCAAGAGCAGCTAAAAGCTACTAATTTATCATGAGTACCACATACAATATAATTTTATTACCTATAGTCATGTCACACATTAGATCTCTAGACTTTTTTTTTTAGACAGTCTCACTCTGTTGCCCAGGGTGGAGTACAGTAGCACAATCTCAGCTCACTGCAAACTCCATTTCCCAGGTTCTAGTGATTCTCCTGCCTCAGCCTCCTGAACAGCTGGGATTACAGGTAAGCGTTACCACGCTCAGCTATTTTTTTGGTACTTTTAGTAGAGACAGGGTTAACTCCTGACCTCAAATGATCTACCCCCATTAGCCTCCCAAAGTTCTGGGATTACAGGCGTGAGCCACCTAGCCCAGCCTATCTTTTATCCTACGTATCTGCTCCTTTGTATCCTCTGACCTACGTATCTCCATTTCCTCCCTACTTCCATCTCCCCAAACCCCACCAGGTAACTACTCTTCTGTCTGCATATTTGATTTTTTTTTTTCAGATTGCAAATATAAGTGAGATCATGCAGTATTTTTCTTTCTTTGTCTGGCTTCACTTAGCACAATGTCCTCCAGGCTCATCCGTGTAGTGGCAAATGGCAAGATCTCATTCTGTTTTAGGCCTGAGTAATTTTTTTGCATATATGTGCCACAGTTTTCTTCTCCATTCATCCACCAGTGGACACTTACTTAGGTTGTTTTTATATCTTGACTATTTGTGATCATGCTGCAATGAACATGGGAGTGTACATCTTTTTTTTTTTTTTTAAAAATAAACCTCTTTTTTCCTTGTTTCTTATTTACTTTATTTTTTACTTTTATTTTGGCTTCATAGGTACATGTGCAGGTTTGTTATATAGGTAAATTGCATGTGTGGGGGTTTGGTGTACAGATTATTTCATAAGTCTGGTACTATTTCATAAGTATCTGATAGATAGTTCTTCAATCCTCACCCTACTCCTACTCTCAACTCTCAAGTAAGCCTCAGTGCCTATACCCTTCTTTGTGTCCATGTGTACTCAATGTTTTAGCTCCCACTTATAAGTAATAACATGAAATATTTGGTTTTCTGTTCCTGTATTAGTTCCCTTAGAATAATGGCCTCTAGTTTCACCTATGTTGCTGTAAAGGACATGATCTGATTCATTTTTTATGGCTGTGTAGTATTCCATGGTGTATATGTGCCACCTTTCCTTTATCCAGTCTACTGTTGATGGGCATCTGATGTAAGTTGATTCCATGTCTTTGTGAATGTGAATAGTACTGTGACGAATATACACAGACATGTGTCTGTTCTCAGGCACTGTGACTGCAGTCTTTTTTGGGGCTATGGCACTGCTGCCAGTCTGTTCTAGGGTCCAAGACTTGTAGAGGTCCCTGGTACTTGAGAGTTGCTTCAGCAAAAATGCTGGGTGGCTCTCTGCCTCAGTTTAGAAGTGTGGGGTGTTGCTGTGGGGAAGGCAGTGTGAGGTTGGGGGTGGGCAGGGGAATGTTCCTGTTCCCAGGGTTGCACAGATGTCTTTGGAGAGTGTAAATCTCCCCAGGGACTCTCACTCACTCACCCGTTCCTGCACTGGGGAGCTTCTCCTGGCTCTGCATTACTCCCAGATGGGCTGCCCAGCTTAACTCCTCTTTGCTCTCTGGGTCCCCTTGATGCCTTGATGGAGCAGGCATAAGTTCTTAGATGATCTACTTAGAGGCTCAGTGTTCACTAGCCTTTTGTTTCCTCCCTGTTAGAGAGGCACACATGAGCTGTTTCTAGTCCACCATCTCCGTGCACATGTCTTTATAAGGTGGTTTCATTTCCTTAGAGTATATGCCCAGAAGAGAGATTACAGGGTCATATAGTAGTTCTATATTCTTAATTTTTTTAGAAAGCTCCATGCTGTTTTTCACAATGGTTGTATCAATCTACATTCCCACCAACAGTGTGCAACACACTCACCAACATTTTGGCTTTTTGATAATAACCTGTGAGGTGATATTTCGCAGTGCCTTTGATTTGCATTTCCCTCATGATTAATGACGTTGAGTACCTTTTCATGTACCTGTTGGAGAGTTTTACATCTTCTTTGGAGAAATGTCTCTCCAGATCTTTTGCTGGTCTTTTAATTGGGTTGGTTTTTCACTATTGAGTTGTACACATTCTTTATAAATGTTAGATGTTAACCACTTTCGGATACGTGGTTTGCAAATTTTTTTTTCCTATCTGTAGGCTGCCATTGTATTTGATTGCTTCCTTTGCTGTGCACAAGTAATTCTATAAATTTATTTTTGCTTTTGCGGACTGAGGTTTTGGTGGTCTTAATATATCCAAAAAAATCATTGCCAAGGCCAATCAATGTCCGGCAGGTTTCTGCCTATGTTCTATTCTAGGAGTTTCTGGTTTTATATTTAGTTATTTTCATCCATTTGGATTGATTTTTCTGTTTGGTGTAAGAGAGGGGTCCAATTTCATTATTTTACATGTGGAAATCCAGTTTTCCTAGCTCCATTTACTTAAGAGACTATCTGATTGCCCCATGTGTCCTCTGGATGCCCTTGTTGAAAATTAGTTGGCCATATATGTTTGAATTTATTTCTAGTGCCTACATTCTGTTCCATTGGTCTATGTGTCTTTTATGTCAGTATCATAATGTTTTGTTTACTATAGATTTTTAATATAATTTTAAATCAGGGAGCATGATGCCTCTATCTGATATTTTTTCCTCAGAATTCAAATTTGGGTTTTTAAAAAAATAGTTCCATATGAATTTTATGATTGTTTTTATTATTTATGTAAAGAATGTAACTGGAATTTTGATAGGGATTGAGTTGAATCTATATATTGCTTTAGGTAGCGTGGCCATTTTAACAATGTTAGTTCTTCTGGTCCATGAATATAAACATCTTCCCATTTATTTGTGTCTACTTCAATTTCTTTTGCCAATATTTTACAGTTTTCAGTGTATAGATCTTTTACCTTCTTGGTTACATTTATTCCTAGATATTTTTGATGCTATTGTAATTGTTTTTGATGTTATTGGGATTGTTTTCTTGATTTCCTTTTTAGTTAGGTGATTATTTGTGTGTAAAAATGCTGCTGATTTTCGTAATTTGCTTTTGTTTCCCGTAAGTTTAGTAGTTCTAACTTTACTAGATGCTTATTAGTTCTAACAGTTTGTTTATGGAATCTTTGTGTGTGTGTGTACGTATATATATGTGTGTATATGTGTGTGTGTGTATATATAATATATATGATCATGCCATCTGCAAACAGAGATAATTTTGCTTCTGCCTTTTTGGATTTAGATGTTTTTTATTTATTTTTCTTGTCTGATTTCTCTTGCTAGTATTTCTACTACTACTTTGAATAGAAAGTGTAGGAGTTGGCATCCCTGTCTTGTACCAGATCTGAGTGGAAAAGTTTTCAGTGCTTCCTCGTCGATCATTATATTAGCTGTATTTTTTCATAAATAACCTTTATTATTTTGAGAAACTCTATTTCTATACCTAAACTCTTGAGACTTTTTATAAAGAAATGATGTTAGATTTTGTTAAATGCCTTTTTTGTGTCAATTGAGATAATCATGAGGTTTTTATCTCTCATTCTGTAATGTGATGTATTGCATTGATTTGTATTTGTTAAATCATTCTTGCATGTAAGGAATTAATCTCACTTGGTCATGGTGATGATTTATATCCTTTTAAGATCTTGTTAGATTCAGTTTGCTAATATTTTATTGAGCATTTTTTCATTAATGTTCATCAGAGAAATTGGCCTGTGGTTTTCTTTTCTTGTGATGACTTAGGTATCATGGTGATGTTGGCTTCGTAAAATGTGTTTGGAAGGATTTATTCTAGCTCTATTTTTTTGGAAGAATTTAAGAAGTATTGCTATTACATCTTCTTTGAATGTTTGGTAGAATTCAGCCACGAGGCTACCTGGTCGTGGGCCATTTTTTGTAGGGAGCTTTTTATTTTTTTTTAAATTACTTATTCAATCTCTTATTACTGGTCTGCTCAGGCTTTCTATTTTATTCTAATTCAATCCTAGTAGTTTGTGGGTTTTTTTTTTTTTTAAGAAATTTATCATTTTCTTCTACATTATCTAATTTGTTGTCATATAATTGTTCACAACAATCCCTTATTATCCTTTTTATTTTTGAGGTGTCTGTTGTAATTCTTTCACTTTCATTTATTTTATTTGAGTCTTCTTTCCTTTTTTCTTAGACGAGCAAAGGATTAGAAACTTAGAAAAGAACAACTCATAGTTGTATTGATCCTGTGGTTTTTCTGTTCTCTATTTATTTCTGTTCTGATTTATATTATTTTGTTCCTTCTGCTAATTTTGGGTTTACTTTGATCTTTGAGGGCGAGGTGCTGAGTCAGTTGTGGCACAGGGAGGTGTGATTGCTTCATTGTACTAGAAGCATGAGATCCATGGGGGAAGGAATTTCACTTCAGCTTCAGTGCAGGAGCATAACTGCTTTGATATACAGGAGGCCTGAGGTCCCTAAGGGCTAAAGACTGTAAATCATACACCAGGACTGTCCCAAACAGTATAGCATTTGCTGACACCCTGAATATATCTGTGCATTTGATCTTTCCCTATATCCCATAGGCATTTCAAATTTAATACCTCTCATAGTGAGCTCATCTTCCCTTTCATCGTCATCCTGAAATTCACCCCAGTGCCACACCTTTTTATAGAGCGTGGTTCTAACTTGAACAGGTTTCTTACTTACAGAATGTATAGCTCTGCAAATCTCCCAAAATTGTGGATATGGGATATTATTTCACACAAGTAGATCATTTCTAACACCTATTTACTGCAATCACTAGGGTATGTGGGAATGAACTACCTCCTAGTGATTAAAACAGGTCCTATTGAGACCCTGGGAACTGCTGGCCTAAGAATAAAAACCATGCTTTTAGATTATTTGGGTGTGCTGACTCACCTTTCAGGCAGCTCTGGTGTTACCACTTCTTGGGCGCCTTCCCCGATGTCCCCAGCCTATAGCTGCTGCCCATCTCCTATGCTCCCATAGTATTCTGTGCATATAAACATGTAGCACTAGTCAATGCTGTGAGTTTGTCTACCTAACAGGTAGATTATGAGCTCCTTTAAAAGGAGTCGGAGTTCTCTAGGAGCCATTTATCTAGCTCTGAATAAATACCTGTTTAATTCATTTCTTTCTCTCTCTCTCTCTCTCTCTCTCTCTCTCTCTCTTTTGGTTTTCACTTTTAAGTTCAGGGGTATATGTACAGGATGTGCAGGTTGGTTACATAGGTAAACATGTGTCATGGGGGTTTGTTGTATCGATTATTTTATCACACAAGTATTAATGCTACTACCATTAGTTATTTTTCCTGATTTTCTCCCTCCTCCCACCCTCTACCCTTTGATAATCCCCAATGTGTGTTGTTCCCCTCTATTTGTCCATATGTTCTCATCATTCAGCTCCCACTTATAAGTGAAAGCATGCAGGTTTTGGTTTTCTGTTCCTGCATTAGTGTGCTAAGGATAATGGCATCCAGCTCCATCCATGTCCTTGCAAAGGACATGAGCTCATTCTTTTTCATGGCTGCATAGTATTCCATGGAGTATATGCACCACATTTTCTTTATGTAGTCTATCATTGATGGGTATTTGGGTTGATTCCATGTCTTTGCTATTGTCAGTTGTGCTGCAACAAACATAGATGTACATGTGCCTTTATAATAGAATGATTTATATTTCTTTGGATATATGCTCAGTAATAGGATTGCTGGGTTGAATGGTATTTCTGACTTTAGGCCTTTGAAGAATTGCCACACTTTGTCTTCCACAAAGAAAATTTTTGCAAACTATGCATCTGAAAGAGTTTTGAAACTTTGCATCTCATCCAGCATCTATAATAAACTTAAACAAAGTTACATAAAAAATTAAAAAGTAGGCAAAGGGAATGAACAGACTCTTTTCAAAAAAAGACATACACATGGCCAACAAATATGAGAAGAAAAGTTCAACATTACTGATCATTAGAGAAATGCAAATCAAAACCACAATGAGATACTATCTCACACCATTCAGAATGGCTACTATTAAAAAAGTCAAAAAATAACAGATGCTGGAGAGGATATGGATAATTTATTTCTTAATGGGAAGTAAACCCAAAAGTTTATAATCACTAATGACTATCTATCAAAAGTAGAAGAGTTGTTTTTACCACTCTAGCTATAAAAGGACATAGAAATAGTAGCAAGAGAGAAAGGTGGATTTAAAAAGTAAGCGAACTGCATCTATGGGCAAGCCTACAAAATAAAGAATTTGAATATTGTAAACATTGCTTCTTTTGTCTATTTGATTTTATTATAGCTTTCATTGTAACTTTTAAAGGCTGTAAACATATCATTGAAGCAAACTGGAAAAATACCAACAAATATAGAGAAAAATTTAAAATTGTTCATACTTCCATCATTAGTATACTACCACTTGTAATACTTTGAGGGATTTCTTTCTAGCATATATTTATTTATAAACACACACACATATGCACAAATACATACACACACATCATACATATATACATACACATTCTTTCCTTCTCTATTACATACTATGTAAGTTCTTATAGGCCATTGTATTAGTTTGTTCTCACATTGCTATAAGGTACTACCTGAGACTGGATAATTTATGAAACAAGGAGGTTTCATTTACTCATAGTTCCAAATGCTGTACAGGAATCATGGCTGGGGAAGCCTCAGGAAACTCACAATCATGACAGAATGTGAAGGGGAAGCAGGCATATCTTCACATGGTGAATCAGGAGAGAGACCAAAGGGGGAAGTGCTACACACTTTTAAACAACTGGATCTCATGAGAATTTACTCACTATCATGAGAATGGCAAGGGGAAAGTCCACCACCATTATTCAATCACCTTCCACCAGGCACCTCCTCCAACACTGAAGATTACAATTAGACATGAGATTTGGTGGGGAGAACAGAGCTAAACCATATCATTCTGCCCTGCTTCCCTGACAAATCTCATGTGCTTCTCACATTTCAAAACACAATCATGCCCTCCCAACAGTACCCCAAAGTCTTAACTAATTTCAGCATTAACTCAAAAGTCCATAGTCCAAGTCACATCTGAGACAAGGCAAGTCCCTTCCACCTACGAGCCTGTAAAATAAAAAACAAGTTAGTTACTTCCAATATGCAATGTGAGTACAGACATTGGGTAAATACATTCCAAGAGGGAGAAATCAGCCAAAAGAAAGGGGCTACAGGCCCCATGCAAGTCCAAAACCCAACAGGGCAGTCATTGAATCTCAAAGCTCCAAAATGTTCTCCTTTGACTGCATGTCTCATATCCAGACCACACTGATGCAAGGAGTGGGCTCCAAGGCCTTGGGCAGCTCTGCCTCTGTCGCTCTGCAGGGTACCACGACCTCAGCTGTTTTCACAGACTGGCATTGAATGCCTGAGACTTTTCCAGGTGCATAGTGTAAGCTGTCAGTGGATCTACCATCTGGGGATCTGGAGGATGGTGGTCTTCCTCTCACAGCTCCACTAGGGAGTACCCCTGTGTGGGAGCTCCAACCCCACATTTCCCCTTCACATTGCCCTAGTAGAGGTTCTCCATGAGGGCTCTGCCCCTGAAGCAGATTTCTGCCTGGATATCCAGGTGTTTTCATACATCCTCTGAAAGCTAGGCAGAGGTTCCCAAACCTCAAATCTTGTCCTATGCACACCTGCAGTCTTAACACTGCATGCAAGCTAAAAAGGCTAGGGCTTGCACCCTCTCGAGCAGTAGCCTGAGACATATCTGTGGCTCTTTTAGCCACAACTGGAGCTGGTACAGCTGGGATGCAGGGCATTATGTCCCAAAGTTGTGCAGGGCAGTGGGTTCCTGGGCCTGGCCCACAAAACTTTTCTTCCCTTCTCAGGCCTGTGAGCCTGTGATGGGATGGGCTGCCACAAAGTTCTCTGAAATGTCTTCAAGACATTTTCCCCATTGTTTGGCTATTATAATAACATCTGGTTCCTCTTTATTTGTGCAAATTTCTCTCTCCAGCTTGTATTTCTCCTCAGAAAATGTTTTTTTCTTTTCTATCACAGGGTCAGGCTGCAAATTTTTCAAACTTTTATGTTCTGCTTCCCTTTTAAATGTAAGTTCCAGCTTCAGATAATCTCTTTGCTCACAAATATAAGCATATGTTATTAGAAGCAGCCAGATGACATTTTGAACACATTACTGCTTAGAAATTTCTTCTACCAGATACCCTAAATCATCTCTATCAAGTTCAAAGTTTCATAGATCTCTAGAGCAGGGCACAATGCTGCCAGTCTCTTTGCTAAAGCATAGCAGGAAGTCACTTGACTCTGCTTCTCAATAAGTTCCTCATCTCCATCTGAGAACACCTCAGCCTGGACTTCATTGTCCATACCACTACAATTTAACAAGTCTCTAGGAAGTTTTAAACTTTCCTTCATCTTCCTGTCTTCTTCTGAGCCCTCCAAACTGTTCCAACCTCACCCCATTACCCAGATCCAAAGTTGCTTCAAAGATCCAAAGATATTTTCAGATATCTTTATAGCAATGCCCCCACTCTCCTGGTACCAATTTGTATTTGTACCACATTGCTATAAAGAACTACCTGAAACTAGGTAAATTATGAAATAAAGAAGTTTAATTTACTCATAGTTCCACAGGCTGTATAGGAAGCATGGCTGGGGAGGTGCCAGGAAGCTTACAATCATGGCAGAATGTGAAAGGGAAGTAGGCAGATCAGGAAGATAAAGCGAAGGGGGAAGTGCTGCACACTTTTGAACAACAGGTTTCATGAGAACTCACTATGATGAGAACAGCAAGGAGGAAGTCCACCACCACGATTCAATCACCTCCCACCTGGCCATTCCTCTAACACTGGGGATTACAATTCAACATGACATATGGGTAGGGACACAGAATCAAACCATATCAGACATTCTAAGCAAATCGGCTTTTACTCTGAACTGGATGGTTAGCTACTGAAAGGTTTTGAGAAAAGAACTGCATGATCAAAGAAGTCACACTAGCTGCTGTGCTGAGAATAATAATGAGAGTGGAAGCAGAGAGAATAGTTAAAAGGATATTGCAGTAATCCAGGTAAGAGATGCTGTGCTACAGACTAAAGGTGTTTTGAGACAATGAGAAGTGGTCAAATTCTAAATGTATTTGGAAGGTAGAAACAACAGGATATCTCAGTGGATTGGGTGTGGAATGTGAGAGAAGGAACAGACAGGAATATAGCCAGGGTTTTTTTTTTTTTTTTTTTGTCTGAGTGACTGGAAAGATGGAATTGGCAAGAAATGTTGGCTGCTAGGAGAAATAGACTCAAGAGGTTTTTAAAAATGAGATAAACAGACACAAGTTTATATGCTAATAGTGATTGTATCATCCAGTTTAGAATAAAATATATTATGGGAATAAGTGACCCTGAAATTTTAGTGACTTGCTCCAAAATGGTTTATTTCTTGTTCATGCTATGTGTTCATCACTGATTTAACTACATCTCTGTCATATTTGCTTTACTCTGGGATCCAGGTTGAAAGAGCAGTCTCCATCTGGGCTATTACTTTCATCATGGAAGAGGGAAGAGAGAACGTGGCAGAACCACTCAATGAGACTTAACACTTTTGCTTAGAAGTGGTGCATAACAACTCCTCTCACATTTAATTGCCCAAACAAGTCATATAGTGAAACCTGAAGTTAGTGGGGCAAAAATGCATAATCTGTCTTAAAACGAAAAGGGAAAGTATTTCAAACAATATAATATACCACTAGGATGATCCAGTAGAGAATGGAAAGTTAATAATGCAGAAGAGAGATAATTACTAGAGTGAGGTCTTCAGAATGTATAAGTGGATTGAATATAGTGTCCAAGTGAGGTGATTAGCTTTAGGTGGAACAAAACTAGTTCTTTATCAATGGTTCTCAAGTGTAGTACCTGTATTGACAACATCAGCATCATCTGGGCAGCTTTTGAAATACACATTCTTAGGGCCTGGCCCCAAATCTACTGAATCAGAGCCTCTGTCAATGGTGCCCAGTAATCTATGTTCTGTTGAGTCCTCCAGTTGATTTGGATGCATGCTAAATTTGAAAACCACTGCTCTTTAGTAACAGATGGGAAAACAGAGTAAGGATACAGATTATTACAGATGGATAAAGGAGTGAAGAAATTCTAGTAAAAGTACTTTTCTGGTTGGCCAATTTTTTTCATAAAGCAGAAATTAAGGCTAAAAGTAAGAATCAAGAAGGAGATTTTAGAGGTTTAAGAAGAGAGAAGAAAAGGTGTAATGATTATTATGTAGATTGGGAGAGTGAATACACTGTGATTGCTGGAAGCATCTATGGCCCACTTAAGGTCTACAGTCAGGTACTTAGCAGGGAAAATGGTCAGGACAGTGGTATATTTTCTTCAGCTATACTCAGTAGCACGGGTGCATGCACAGAGTGGAACAGCTCTATTTACTCGAGTGTGATTTTGCAGATTAGTATAATGGAACAAGAAAGGGGCAAGAAAGTTGAGGTGGTATACAAGATTATTATAATGGGTGGTCATAAAATTTAAACTTGATAAAGAGGAAAGAGAAGATATGTGGAAATGAGTTACAGTTAGAAGGTGGTTGGATCAATTGGGTGGAGGTCCCAGATGTTTGGAAATAGAATTAGAGGAAATGAGCTGGAAATAGCTAATAAAAAGCAATGGTCAGAGAGAAGGAGAAATGAACTTGAGACTATGGTGGGTGTAGCTGCTTTTAGTAATGACAAGGCACAGACAGTGACTATGGGGATGAGTCCCTAGTAAAAGGGAGCACAATGTCATTAGAGAAGAGAAGGCCAAGGAACTGAGAAGCCAAATTATTGGAAGGAAAATCTACATGTATATCAAAATTACCAGAAATTAAGAGAAATGTTGGAAATAATATAAGTTAAAATCAGAGGGAAATGAGGCAGGACTTGGTGATCAGTTTGATGACAGTAACAGTGAAAGGAAATGATGTAATCTAATAGCATGAGGTTTATATTTTTAGGGAAGAAGGTGATTAAAAAGATGTTCTTTAAAAACATGCTACCATTAGTGGAACTTTTCATAAGAATGTGAAATAAGATTTCACATTTGATTTGCATTATTAAAGTCTATCTATATGAATTAATCAAGGTTATTTCTTCTTTTAGTATATCCAGCATTCAAAAAACCAGGTATTATCAAAACCTAATTAATCAAAAGAGAAAAACAGAAAAAACTTCATATCATTTTTTCAAAAATGAAGAACACATAATTGCCTAAAATCATCCTTTTTTAAGTGTAATTATTTGCCTGCTGAAAATCCTTTTAATCAGATCCAATACTCAGTTTTCTTCTTCTAAGATTATAGGAACTTAATTCACTATTTGGTTGGTAATAGGGTCTATGTCACCTGCTTTAGGAGGTATCTTGAGGTAAACAACTTTGAGGGAAAACAGACTATATCTTCTATTTATTCACATGGATTTGGAAAAGTTATTTCACCTCCATAAATGTCAGTTCCCAAAAAGTACTAAGGGTATTATGATACCTTATAAAAACTATCTAGAGGAATGGCCAAGATGGCCAACTAGAAACAGTGACGACCAGATACTCCCATCAGAAAGATCCAAAATAATGTGCAAATTCTGCCCCAGCAACCAAGGTATCCGGGTTCTGTCTTTAGGACTGACTAAATGGCCAGCATGACCCCAGGTGAAGAAGCAAGAGCAGCATGGTGCGGCGGCCCACCTGAGAGCCACAGCTGGCAGGGGAGCCCCCATCCCCAGCCAAGGGAGGTGGTGGGTGAGCGTGCTACCCAGCCTGGGAAACAATGCTTTTTCCATGGAATTGTGCAACCTATGGCTTGAAAGATCTCACTCGGGAACCCACACCACCCAGGCCTTTAGTCTTAACCACGGAGCCCCACAGATTCTCAACAGCCACTGGGCTAGAATCGGCCTAAGCCTGCCAGGTTCCCAGAGGGAGGAGTGGCCATCACCACTGCTGTGGCTGCTTGCAGCCTAAGCCCTCTGAGCTCCTTGGGGAAGGTGGGGCAGGACAGCCAACACTGTAGCTGCAGAGTGTCCCTGCAGGAACACCAACTCCAGCCAGGGCTCAGGGACAGGACTCTGATCTCCCTGGGCCTCAGCACCTAAAGGGAGGGGTGGCTGTAGTCTCTGCAAACCAGCCGACTTAGTCGTTACTCCTGCTAGCTCTGAGGAATCTGGGCAGCCCAGATGAGTGGGTTTCCCCCCAGCAAAGCACATCCCCTCCACCAAGAGACACCTAAAGTGCCTCTTTAAATGGGTCCTGCTTACTGTGCCACCCAACTTGGTGAGATCCCCCCCAACAGGGGCTGTCAGGCATCCTATACAGGAGCATTCCTACTGACATCAGGTCAGTGCCCCTGGAGGTCAGAGATCCCAGAGGAAGACACAAGCACCCATCTTCGCTGTTCTCCAGCCTCCTTGAGTGACATCTCCAGGTGTGGGAATGAACCAGATGAATAGGGCCTGAAGTGAAATCCCAGCATACCGCAGCAGCCCAGCAGAAGAGGGACCTGATTGTTGAAAGAAAAACAAACAAACAGAAGCAAAAACAACAGCATCAACAAAAAGTCCTCACCAAAACCTCATCAAAGGGTCAGTCTCAAAGATAGAAACTAGACAAACTCATGAAGATGAAAAAGAATTAACAAAAAAATGCTGAGAACCCAAAAGGCCAGAGTGCCTCTTCTCCTCCAAGGACACCTCTCCAGCAAGGGCACAGAACTGTACAGAGGATGAGATAGACAAATTGACAGAAGCAGATAGGCTTCAGAAGGTGGGTAATAAACTTCACTGACGTAAAATAGCATGTTCTAACCCAATGCAAAGAAGCTAAACATCTTAATAAAAGATTAAAGGAGCTGCTAACTAGAATAACCAGTTTGGAGAGAAACATAAATAACCTGGTGGAGCTGGAAAATACAGCACAAGAACTTCGTGAAGCATACACTAGTATCAATAGCTGAATCAATCAATCAGAAGAAACAATATCAGAGATGGAGGACTAACTTGCTGAAATAAGTCAGGCAGACAAGATTAGAGAAAAAAGAATGAAAGGGAATGAACAAAACCTCTGAGAAATATGGGAATATATAAAAAGACCAAACCTACAACTGATTGGAGTACATGAAAGAGATGGGGAGAATGGAACCAAGTTGGAAAACACACTTCAGGATATTATCTAGGATAACTTCCTCAACATAGCAAGACAGGCCAACATTCAAATTCAGGAAATACAGAGAACTCCACTAAGATACTCCATGAGAAGATCCACTCCAAAACACATAATCATCAGATTCTCTAAGGTTGAAATGCAGTAAAAAATGTTAAGGGCAACCAGAGAGAAAGTCCGAGTTACCTACAAAGTGAAGCCCCTCAGACTATCAGCAGATCTCTTAGCGAAACCCCAAAAGCCAGAAGAAAGTGGGGGCCAATATCCAACATTCTTAAAGAAAAGAATTTTCAACCCAGAATTTCCTATCTGGCCAAACTAAGCATCATAAGCAAAAGAGAAACAAAATCCTTTCCAGACAAGAAAATGCTGAGGGAATTCATCACCACCAGGCCTGTCTTGCAAGAGCTCCTGAAGGAAGCACTAAATATGGAAAGGAAAAACCAGTACCAGCCACTGCAAAACACATGAAAATATAAACACCAACGACACTATAAAGAAACAGCATCAACTAGTGTGCAAAATAACCAGCTAGCATCATGATGACGGGATCGAATTCACATATAACAGTATTAACTTTAAATGTAAATTGGCTAAATGCTCTAATTAAAAGACACAGACTGGCAAATTGAATAAAGAATCAAGACCCATAGATGTGCTGTATTCAAGAGACACATCTCATGTGCAAAGGTTCGCATAGGCTCAAAATAAAGGGATGGAGGAAAATTTATCAAGCAAATGGAAAGCAGAAAAAAGCAGGAGTTGCAATCCTAGTCTCTGACAAAACTGACTTTAAACCAACAAATATCAAAGAAGACAAAGAAGGGCATTACATAATGGTAAAGGGATCAATTCAATGTGAAGAGCTAACTATCCTAAATCTATATGCACCCAATACAAGAGCACCCAGATTCATAAAACAAGTTCTTAGAGACCTACAAAGAGACTTGGACTCCCACACAATAATAGTGGGAGACTTTAACATCCCACTGTTAACATTAGATAGATCAATGAGACAGAAAATTGACAAGGATATTCAGGACTTAAAATCAGCTCTGGATCAAGTGAACTTAATAGATATCTACAGAACTCTCCATCCCAAAACAACAAAATATACATTCTACTTAGTGCCACATGGCACTTACTCTAAAATCAACTACATAATTGAAAGTAAAACACTCCTCAGCAAATGCAAAAGAACAGAAATCGTAACAGTCTCTCAGACCACAGTACAATCAAATAAGAACTTAGAATTAAGAAACTCACTTAAAACCACACAACTACATGGAAATTGAACAACCTGCTCCTGAATGACTCCAGGGTATATAACGAAATTAAGCAGAAATCAAGAAGTTATTTGAAACCAACGAGAACATAAAACAACATACCAGAATCTCTGGGACACAGCTAAAGCAGTGTTAAGAGGGAAGTTTATAGCACTAAATACCCACATCAGAAAGCTAGAAATATCTGAAATCAACACCCTAACATCACAATTAAAAGAACTAGAGAAGCAAGAGCAAACAAATTCAAAAGCTAGCAGAAGACAAGAAATAACTAAGATCAGCGCAGAACCGAGGGAGATAGAGACACGAAAAACTCTTCGAAAACATCAATGAATCCAGGAGCAGTTTTTTTTTTTTTGGAAAAAATTAATAAAATAAATAGACTACTAGCTAGATGAATAAAGAAAAGACACAAATAGACACGATAAAAATGATAAAGGGGGTATCACAATGACCCCACAGAAATACAAACTAATATCAGAGAATACTATAAACACCTCTACACAAATAAACTAGGAAATCTAGAAGAAACTGATAAATTCCTGGACACATACACCCTCCCCAGACTGAACCAGGAAGAAATCGAATCACTGAATAGACCAATAACAAGTTTTGAAATTGAGGGAGTAGTTAATAGCCTACCAACAACAACAAAAAAGCCAGGACCAGATGGATTCACAGCCAAATTCTACCAGAGGTACAAAGAGGTGCAGATACTATTCCTTCTGAAACTATTCCAAACAATTGAAAAGGAGGGACTGCTCCCTAACTCATTTTATGAGGCAAGCATTATTCTGACACCAAAACCTGGCAGAGACACAACAAAAAAGGAAAACTTCAGGCCGATATCCGTGATGAACATCAATGCAAAAATTCTCTATAAAACCCAGCAGCACATCAAAAAGCTTATCCACCATGATCAAGTAGACTTCATCCTTGGGATGCAAGGTGGGTCCAAAACACACAAATCAATAAACATAATCCATCACATAAACAGAAACAATGACAAATATCACATGATTATCTTAATAGATGCAGAAAAGGCCTTCAATAAAATTCAACATCCTTCGTGTTAAATATTCTCAATAAACTAGGTGTTGATGGAACATATCTCAAAATAATAAGAGCTATTTATGACAAATGCACAGCCAAAAGAATAGTGAATGGGCAAAAGCTGTAAACATTTCACTTGTAAACTGGCACAAGACAAGAATGTCTTCTCTCACCACTCCTATTCAACATAGTACTGGAAGTTCTGGCCAGGGCAATTAGGCAAGAGAAAGAAATAAAGGAAATTCAAATAGGGAGAGAGGAAGTCAAATTGTCTCTGTCTGCAGATGACATGATCCTATATTTAGAAAACCCCATCATCTCAGCTCAAAAACTCCTTAAACTGATAAGCAACTTCAGGAAAGTCTCAGAATACAAAATCAATGTGCAAAAATCACAAGCATTCCTATACACAAACAATAGACAAGCGGAGAGCCAAATCATGAATGAACTCCCATTCACAATCTCTACAAAGAGAATAAAATGCCTAGGAATACAGCTAACAAAGGACATGAAGGACCTCTTCAAGGAGAACTACAAACCACTGCTCAAGGAAATAAGAGAGAAAATAAACAAATGGAAAAACATTCCATCCTCATGGATAGGAATAATCAATATTGTGAAAATGGCCATCCTGTAATTTATGGATTCAATGCGATTCCCATCAAACTGCCATTGACATTCTTCACAGAATTAGAAAAAAACTACTTTAAAATTCATATGGAACCAAAAAAAAAGCCCACATAGCCAAGACAATCTTAAGCAAAAAGAACAAAGCTGGAGGCATCATGCTACCTGACTTTAAACTATGCTACAAGGGTATAGTAATAAAAACAGCATGGTACTGGTATCAAAACAGACATATAGAACAATGGAACAGAATAGAGACCTGAGAAACAAGACCACACATCTACAGCCATCTGATCTTCAACAAACCTGACAAAAACAAGCAATGGGGAAAGGATTCCCTATTTAATAAACGGTGTTGGGAAAACTGGCTAGCTATTTGCAGAAAACTGAAACTGGACCCCTTCCTTACACCTTATATAAAAATTAACTCAAGATGGATTAAAGACTTAAACATAAAACTTAAAACCATAAAAACTCTAGAAAGAAAACCTAGATAATACCATTCAGGACATAGGCATGGGCAAAGACTTCACTACAAAAACACTGAAAGCAATGGCAACAAATGTCACAATTGACAGGTAGGATCTAATTAAACTAAAAAGCTTCTGTACAGCAAAAGAAACTATCATCGGCATGAACGGGCAACCACAGAATGGGAAAAAATTTATGCTATCTACGCATCTGACAAAGGGCTAATATCCAGAATCTACAAGGAACTTAAACAAATTTACAAGAAAAAAACAAACAAAAACTCCATCAAAAAGTGGACCAAGGATATGAACAGACACTTCTCAAAAGAAGACATTCATGTGGCCAACAAACATATGAAAAAAAAAGCTAAACACCACTGATCATTAGCGAAATGCAAATCAAAACCACAGTGAGATACCATCTCATGCCAGTCAGATTGGCGATTATTTAAAAAGTTAAGGAACAACAGATGCTGGCAAGGCTGTGGAGAAATAGGAACGCTTTTACATTGTTGGTGGGAATATAAATTAGTTCAACCATTGTGGAAGACAGTGTGGTGATTCCTCAAGAATCTAGAACCAGAAATACCATTTGACCCAGCGATCCCATTACTGGATATATACATAAAGGAATGTAAATCATTCTATTATAAAGATAGATGCACGTATATGTTTATTGCAGCACTATTCACAATACAAAGACACGGAGCCAACCCAAATGCTTATCAATGATAGACTGAATAAATACAATGTGGTACATTCTGTGCAGCCACAAAAATGAATGAGACTGTGTCCTTTGCAGGGTCATGGATGAAGCTGGAAGCCATCATCCTCAGCAAACTAGCACAGGAACAGAAAACCAAACATTGCATGTTCTCACTCATAAGTGGGAGCTGAACAATGAGAACACATGGACACAGGGAGGGGAACATCACACACTGGGGCCTGTCAGGAGTAGGGGTGAGAGGAGGGAGAGCATGAGGACAAATAGCGAATGCATGCAGGGCTTAAAACCTAGGTGACAGGTTGATAAGTGCAGCAAACCTATCAGCATATACCTATGTAACAACCCTGCACTCCCTGCGCATGTATCCTGGAACTTAAAGTAAAAAAAGAAAGAAAGAAAGAAAGAGAGAAAACTAAATAACAATATTTTGTTTTGAACAGGACCACAGTTAAACTTCTCATGATTTAAACTTCCTAAATTTCCTATGTTGGTTTTATGAGTTAAATAAATTATCATTGCTTTTATAACATATTTAAATTTACATATATGAATGTATGTAAATTTATGCATGTATACACATATAAATAAATGTGAGTATGTATAAATGTATGTGTATATATAAATAAAACGTTTGTAATTGTATTCATGGAAAAAAGCTATCTACTCCTTTTTTCCCTAGAGCAGGATGATCTCATGCCTCTAATTCTGCTTCCAAAAAGATATGAATATGAGCTCTTCTACCACAATACTATGTGCTCAGCAATCTGCTAGAAGGCATGAATATTTGTAGTTTAGCTATGTCATCATGTAGTGCTTAGGTGACTAGAAACATGGGCCCTGCAAGCATTTCACTCTCAAAGAGTCATACTAGACACCTTTAAACACAGGCTCTCTAATGGTGATGAGGGAGCTGCCCTGGTAAGTTGGTCAGGGTGTGACAGGCCCTATGCATTCCCATCATCCCCATCCTAGCAGTATGTTCTCAATCCACTAGATGAAATGAGATTCTGCTATGCAGTTCTCTCAGATCCAGATCCCCTTTACTTCTCCACTTGCCTTTCTTTTCCCTGAATCCTGTTATTCTCTCTTTAGACCTCTCAGCAAAAAAAAATTCCTTCTAATCTTTCACATTAGCAATTGAAGATACATCAGGAAACGCCCAGATTTTTGATACAAGAAGGTTTATCTCTCTTCCTGGGGGTAGGGAGCTACCTTCTAATCATTCTGATGACTCACACTCACCCCTTTCCCCTAATGATGCGTCAGGGACTTACTTCCCTTTATAGCAGGGAAAATGAAAATATAAGTTAAAGTATAAGTCGACTTACTTGTTACATTTTACCGATGTGCTACAGTACTAACCTAACTACGTTGTTGGGAAACTTGATTAAATAAGTAATGTATATAAACTGTGAGATGCTCAATACAGATTCTTTCCATCTTAATCTTACCACTTACCTCATTCCCATTTAACCTTAAAATTCAATCCTTAACCTTTCTTTTTTATACTTTCAGGCTTTTCTTTCTTCAGACCTCAATTCTCAGAGTTCCTAACACCCAACATTTCTTTTTAGTTATTTTTATTCACTTCATAAAATCCCCATTCTGGAAGAATTATTGAAGTTTCACATTAATAACCAATATTTCTCTTTTTCTTCAGATTCCATGTTCTCTACTTTGGTAGTCAAGATCTCTGCTGTCCATTCCACGCCAGCCATGTTAACCTCCTTGCTGATTCTCGAGCCCTCCAGGCATGTGTTCACCCCAGAGCCTTGCACTGACATTTCCTCTTCCTTACTCTTCTTTACATATCTGCATGGCACACTCTCTCATCTTTCCAGCCATTGCTTAAGTGTCAGCCTCTGAATGAGGCCTACTGTCACCACCCTACTTAAAATCACAGTGCCTGGAATTTCTGATTCCCTTTTCCAGCTCTAGAAAGCGATAGAATGTGTCATCATCTCACATACTAGATAACTTATTTATTATGTTTATCATTATCATTTGTCTATCAAGAATGTAAATTCTATGAGGGCAGGGACGTTTATCTATTTTGTTCATGGCTATATCCCCAGGGGACTGAATGATGGTTGTTATATAGTAAGTGCTTAATAAACTATTTGAAAAATACCTACAGTTTATGAGTGTGTATACAAAATATTTCCTACTCATAATATGTATGTATATATGTATGAATGTATGTGCATCCTATCTTGTTTAGCAAGGACTCAAGACACCAACACAAACATACATATGTGCATGCACACACACACACACACACACACACACACACACACACACACACATTCTCTCTGTCCCTCTCTCTCTCTCTCTCTACAGTATTGGTTTTAAGAAGACTTTACCGAATTTAGTACTGTATAAGAACACAACACAATTAAGTCAAACAGATCTTTCTAATTGGAATAGTTATGTCATTCACTGTGGTATTTCTTATGCCATTAAAGTTAACACAATCATGTTTAAAAACATGTATTTTTCCAGCACAAAGCAACTAATATGGAACTACCAAGAAGAAATCCAGGCAAGAATAAATCGTGGAAAAAGGAAACTCTTAGACTCTTCTCCCAAAATGGTATGTGTGTATTGCATCAACACATATTTTAGACCTTGTTAAGACATCACATAAATAATAGGGGTTAAATTAAATATTAATACTTTTAGGGAGTAATTGTGAACACAATTTATTAGAAACTTGTCTCCATATTTATTTCAAAATTTGTCTCTCGAACTTTTGATAATTTCTGTAAAAGAAACATAGGAAAATCACTGTTATGATTCAGTTTATATTGATCATACACAATTCTGTGTATTTGGGTGTGCATAAGCAGCAATAAAGTTTATTTTAGAGATGGAAAAAATGTTAATAGCCTGGTTCCTATACTCAAAATCAGCATTTCAAAAATACGAAAACCTTTTTATCCACCCCTGCTAATATATTTAAGGCTTTTGAGATACAGCTTTGTACCCTAAATGCTGAGGATAGAATGAAAAGACTCAGATATTTGTATTTTAAAAAGGAAAGAATTGTGGATCTAGTTTTAATTTTACTATTATTAAAAATAACTTTTTAGAGAAATAAAATTTTCTTCAACTAGAATAATTGTGTGACAAGTCACCTACACTAAAATCGGTAAAGAAAATCCCAATAGCCCATAAATTAAAGAGGAAATGTATATAAGAAATTATAATATCAAATGCTCTTATAAAAGTGTATAACAGAAATACTCCTCACTTTTTACTCTGTTTCCAGAGCTTAAACTCTTTTTCAAATTGATATATAATAGTTTTACATATTTATGAGGTACATGTGATATTTTGATACATGCATACAATGTGTAATGATTAGATCAGGGTTTTTGGGATATCTGTCACCTCAAATGTTTATCACATCTTTGTGTTGTGAACATTCCAAAGGCCCTCCTTTACCTATTTTGAAATATACAATAAATTGTTGTTAACTGTAGTCACCATACTGTGCTATCGAACACTAGAACTTACTCCTTCTTCCTAACTATATTTTGTACCCATTAACCAACCCCTTTTCATCCCTTCACCTCTCTACCCTTATCAGCCTGTAATAACCATTCTACTTCCATTTGGTCAATTTTTTTTAGCTCCCACATATTAGTGAGACCATGTAATATTTGTCTTTCTGTGCCTGGCATATTTCACTTAACAGAATATCCTCCAGTTCCAACCATGTTGCCAAGAAAGAAAGGATTTTATTCATTTTTATGGCTGAATAATATTCCATTTTATATATGTACCACATTTTCTTCATTCATTCATTGATGGACATTTTGGTTGATTTCATATCTTGGTTATTGTTAATAGTGCTGCAATAAACATGAGAGTACAGATATCTCTTTGATATACTGACTTTTCTTCTTTTCAATATATATCCAGCAGTGGGATTACTAGATCATATGGTACATCTATTTTTAGTTTTTTGAGAAACCTCCATACTGGTTCCATAGTGCTATACTAATTTACATTTCCACCAATGGTGTATGAGTGTTTGTTCCCCTTTCTCTGCATCCTCACCAGTGTCTGTTATTTTCTATCTTTTAGATAATAGCCATTTTACCTAAGGTAAGATGATATCTCATTGTGGTTTTGATTTGCATTTTCCTGATTATTAGTGATGTTGAGCATTTTTCTCATGGACTTCTTGGCCATTTGTATATCTTCTTTTCAGAAATGTCTATTCAGATCTTTTGCACATTTTTAATTGAAATATTTGTTATTTTGCTGTTGAGTTGTTTAAGTTCTTTATATATTCTGGCGGAGTGATAGTTTGCAAACTTTTTCTCCCATTCTGTAGATTGTCTCTTCACTTTGTTGACTCTTTCCTCCACTGTGTAGAAAGTCTTTAGCTTGATGTAATTCTAGTTGTCAAATTTTGCTTTTGTTGCCTGTGCTTTTAAGGTAATACTCAAAACAGAGCCTAGGTTCTTAATGACCACCCTTTCACTGCATTTACTATTGAGCTAAGAATTGACCTCGAATGACTTAACTTGTGTCAAATACCTGATTGTCATGCAGTACATATAATTTCCCTAGTCCTTCATATATCTTTTTCTTCATGTTTTGGCCTGACAGTAAAAACAGCTTCAAGCTTCACATACTATACTCGTCTACAAAATTCCTAGAAAGATCACCCACACCCACTCTCAATCCATACTCAATCCTCATGCATGAAGGATATGACCCAGACCAGTGGCAATAATATAGTACGTGTACCTTTTAGTGACAGATTCAGAGACAAGCATATGACCTGAACAGAAGCATAAGATACAATGACTTTGCAGGAATTTGACTTTGCAGGAAAATGACTTTGCAGGAATAGAAGAGCCAGCTGCTCTTTTTTAATGTAGCATGTGAAGCTGGAAGCTATTTTTACTGTCAGGCCAAAACATAAAGAAAAATATTAACATAGATATATGAAAGACTAGGGAAATTATTCATTCATTCAACCTTTCATTAAACAAATATTTAAATGCCTGATTGAGAGAGAATCAGGTATGAAATAGTCTTAAAATATGGGAAGGAAAATCAACTAGAGGATGTAGTAGCATGACCAGGCAGAGCTAAATACTTACCAAAGTTTAATGGTTATAAACCTAGTCAGAAAGAGGGTCTAATTCTTTCTTACTAGATTCAGCTGATGATACTCAGGCAGGGAGTAGGCATATAGTTGACTTAGCAGAGCTAGGGTTTTGTTAGACCAATACAATAGAGGGGAGAGACACAAAGACATTGAATGTGTAAATGTGTATGTGTGTGTCAGTGTGTGTTGGGGGGAAGTATGCAAGGAAGTGATTATGGTGATGTGATAGTGAGGGAAATGTGTATAGGAATAGTATATTATGTGGCAGGAAGTGATGAGGTCAACACATTAAGAGTCTTCATTAGTATACAGAATTGTAGAAATGAGTTTACTTGATTTGAATTCGTGGTTTAAAAAGTTGATGCTTGAAATATTTTGCTGGTAGTAAAGTTATCAGTAATGATAGGGCCTCGTGTATGCCCATAAGAGTGTGGAGTAAGAGGACATGATATTGAATTAATCAACATGTTATTTGAATCATCCATTTGATGGTTAAATTTGGTGAACATGATGATTGTAATAAACACAAAGACAACAAATCAGACGCTAAAACTTTTAGGAAATCAGAAGTTTTGGGGGTTTTGGTAGATGACTTTGTTAAGGAGAAAATAGTCTTTACTTAGCTTCAAAGGAGTTGACCTTTTGAGAAGAGTGAAAAGAGAAATATAGTAGGGTTGCAGAACCAATGCTGTGAACATTTTGAGCTCTGTAGTACTAAATTCGAATGGGACCCCGGTCTGTATGGTTTTTTTTTTTTCATATATAATCCGGCAGATTTGTTACAGGTGCAGAGTAAATAAACATCAGGGAAACCACATCTAACGCCCTTTGCGTCCCAAATCAAGCTGTGCTTGAAGCTAAATATAGCAAAGATGTTTTAACTCGTGAGCCTATAAAAATGTTTTTCTACTTAACCAGTCTTCACTTAAAAGTAAGAAAATTCGAGTGCCAAATGTAGTTAATTCATTCTGTTGAAAGGAGAAAAAAATAGGGAAGAGGAAAAAGATTTATTGAGAGCCTCTTTTGGTGTTCACACTCACTGCTGAATGCTTTGCCTGAATTACTTTATTTAATCCTCAAAACAAACCAACAGATGAAATTATTCTGTTTTCTAGTAGAAGAACCAGAAGTTCAGAATAGTCATGCAACTTACTCACAGTCACAAAGAGCTGTTGACTGAGACTCAATTTCAGGTATGTGAGATTCAAAGGCCATGTGCTTTTCATTATTTCATAGTTCACTCATACTTTGTTTTGTAACTATCTATTATTATTTTTCCATGGGGTCTAGTCTAGAGGGACTATAACTTGTCCACTCCCCTAACTTAGAAACAAGCATGTGACTCCAACCAGTTCAATTTGATAGCAAGATCTAGTGCTGTGAGGTCTGAGTGACAGGGGAAGGTTCAGAGGCTATTTAAGAGGTAAACAGGACTTGGTCATTTCTCTCATGTTAGAACCAACACTAGATCTCTTGTGACAATGTGACTTCTAGCATCTGAATATAGCATAGATGTAGTATTTTACCACATTTGAAAGTTAGAATAAAATACATCTTGTCGACAATTGATAGCTTCCCACTTTTGTAATGTTTGGATGAAAAAGTGTAAAATAAAAAGCACAATTGTTTCTTGAAAGTTGGGAAAATTACACCAATAATTATCATATTCTGAATTATTTTTTCATTAATAACATTTTGTGTTTTCCCACCATTATTATTCCTAGGTCTTATTGACTTTTTTAAAATTAAATTTGGTTTTTTAATTAAACGATTTAATTTTCAGGCTTTAAAAAGCTGCAAAATAATACAAAGAATCCTCATACACCTTTCATCTAGCTTTCATGAATATTAACATTTGGACCACAGCACAATGATCAAAATGAGGCAATTAACATTAATACAAAAGCATTAACTAATCTGCATATTTTATTCAAATTTGTCAGTTGACCCACTAATGTCCTTTTTTGCCTTAGGCTTCAATCCAGGAGCACATATTGCATTTATTGTCATGTCTCCTTACCTGCTTCAATCTGGGACAGTTCTTCAGTCTTTGGCTCTCAGAACTTAAGACTTTTGAAGATGACCAATCAGTATTTTATATAGGCATACATCATTTTTATTGCACTTTGCCTTTTCACAGATATTGTGGTATTGGTTTTTTGTTTTTATTTTTAATTGAAGGTTTGTGGTAACCCTGCATCAAGCAAATGTATTGACACCATTTAGCCAGCAGCACATGTTCATTTCATAACTCTGTGTCACATTTTGGAAATTCTCAAAAATTTCAAACTCTTTCATCATTTTAATATCTGTTATGGTGATCTATGTCAGTGGCCTTTTATGTTACTACTGTAATCATTTGGGGGTGCCATGAATCATGCCATATAAGATGGTGAACTTAATAGATAAATCTGTACTTTCTGAGTGCTCCACCAAATGGCCGTTCCTTGTCTCTCTCATCAGGCTTCCCTGTTCCTGGAGACAGAGCAATGTTAAAATCAGGCCAATTAATAACCCTACAATGGCCTCTAAGTGTTCCGAGAAAGGAAGAATGTCTCTCAGATTAAATCGAAAGCTATTAATACAAACAATTAAGCCTAGTGAGGAAGGCATGACAAAAACCAAGATAGGATGAAACCTAGGACACTTGAGCCAAATGGTGAGCCAAGTTGTGAATGCAAAGTAAAAGTTCCTGAAGTAAAATTGCTTACCCAGTGAAGACACAAATGATAAGAAAGCCAAACAGCCTTATTGATGATATGGAGAAGTTTTAGTGATTTGCATAGAAGGTCAAACCAGCCACTGCATTCCCTTTAATCAAAGCCTAATCCAGAGCAAGGCCTAACTCTCTTCAATTCTGTGATGGCTGAGAGAGGTGAAGAAGCTGCAGAAGAAACGTTGGAAACTAGCAGAGGTTGGTTGATGAGGTTAAAGGAAAGAAGCCACCTCCATAACATGAAAGGGCAAGGTGAAGCAGCAAATGCTGGTGTAAATGCTGTAGCAAGTGATCCAGATCTAAGCAAGATCACTGAAGATGGTGGTTACAGTAAACGACAGATTTTCAATGTAGATGAAACAGTCTTATATTTGAAGAACATGCCATTTATGACTTTCATAGCTAGAGAGTAATAGTCAATGCCTGGCTTCACAGGACAGGCTGACTCTCTTTCTAGGGGTTGGTGCAACTGGTAGCTTTAAGTTGGAGCCAATGCTCATTTACCACTCAGAAAATCGCAGGGCCCTTAAGAATGATGCTAAATCTACTCTGTGCTCTAGAAATAGAAAAACAAAGCCTGAATGACAGCACACCTGGTTTACTGAATATTTGAAGCTGATTTCTGAGATCTAAAGCTAAGAATAAAATAATTCCTTCCAAATATTACTACCTATTGACAATATACCTGTTCAACCAACAGCTTTGATAGAGATTAACATTGTTTTTATGCCTGCAAACACAACATCCATACCATAGCCCATGGATCAAGGAGTAATTTTGACTTTCAAGTCTTACTGTTTAAGAAATATGTTTTGTAAGGCTATAGCTGCCATAGACAGTGATTCTTCTGATGGGAGGAGCTCCAAATATCAACAGTAACAGGAGTTTGGAAGAAGTTGATTCTAACTCTCACGGATGAGTGTGAAGGGTTCAAGGCTTCAGTGGAAGAAGTAAGAGCAGATGTGGTAGAAATAGCAAGAGAACTAGAATTAGGAGTGGAGCCAGAAGGTGGGACTGAATTGCTGCAATATTGTGATAACATTTAAATGGATGAGAAGTTGCTTTTTGTGGATGAGCAAAGAAAGTAGTTTCTTGAGATGAAAACTACTTTTGGTGAAGATCCTGTAAATATTGTTGAAATGACAACAATGAATGTAGAATATTTCATAAACTTAGCAGATAAAGAAGTGGCAGGGTTTGAGAGGATTTACTGCAATTTTTGAGAGAAGTGCTCATGTGGGTAAGATGCTATCAAACAGCATTGCATACTTTTCCTATTGTGAAAGGAATGTTTGATTTTAGACCACAGCAATGTGGCAAGCATCATTGTTGTCTTCTTTTAAGAAATGCCCTGCTACTCTAATCTTCACCAACCATTATACTGATCAGTCAGCAGCCATCAACACTGAGGCAAGACTCTCCATCAGCAAAATGTTTACAACTCATTAAAGGCTCAGATGATTGCTAGCATTTTTTAGCAATAGAGGATTATAAATTAAGGTATATACTTTTTTGGATGTCATGCTACTTCACATGTAATAGACTAGAGTAGAGTGGCATAAATATAACTTTTATGTGCACTTGGAAACCAAATATTTTATGTAAATCACTTTATTGCAATGTTTGCTTTATTGCCATGGTCTAAAATCAAACCTGCAATATCTCCAAGATATCCCTGTAATTATTTTAAATGCATCAGTCTCTTAAATTATGGAGAAAACAAAATGTGGAGTTACTAACCAAAGTTACTATAATACTAGCTTTTTATACTAAGAATTTTTTTAAAAAAATCTTAAATTATATGGAAAACAAAAAGTGCAGTTTCATGCTATTGATACAATAACACCAGCTTTTACAATTGTCCATGTATTTGCCTTTATAGAGATCCTTATTTCTTCCTACAACTTTGAGTTACAGTTAGTGTTCTTTCATTCCACCCTCCAGGACTTTCTCTAGAATTTGTTGCAAAGTAAGTTTAGTGGTGACAAGCCCCCTGAGCTTTTGTTTATCCGGGAATTTAACTTCCGCCTTAATTTTAAAGTACAGTTTTGCCAAATATAGTATTCTTGGTTGACAGCTTTTTTTCTCTTTTAGAACTTGGAATATATTGGCCCCTTGCCTTCTAGATTGCAAAGTTTCTGCTGAGAAATTTGCTGATAACCTTCTTGAGGATCCCTTGCATGTGATGAGTCACCTTTCTCATTGCATTCCAGATTTTCTCTCTCTCACTTTTTTTTTTTTTTTTTTTTACTTTGCAGAGTTTAATTATAATGTGTCTCAGTGTTGATCTCTTTGAGTTCATCTTATTTGGAGTTTGTTGAGCTTGTTGAATAGTTATAGTCATGTCTTTCATCAAATTGGGAAGTTTCATCCATTGTTTTTTCAAATATTCTATTTTACTCTTTCTCTCCTCTACCATTTTTGTTTATCACAATGCATATGTTGGCTTATTTGATGATATTCCATACATCCTTTAGGCTCTGTTTAGTTTTCTGTACTCTCTTTCATTTCTGTTCCTCAGACATGATGATTTCCATTGTTCTATCTTTATGTTTGCTGATCCTTTCTTCTTCTTGCTTAAATCTGCCTTGAATTCATGTGATAATTCTTTCTTTTCAGTTAGTATAATTTTCAGCTCCAAAATTTATTTTTGGTTTCTTTTGTTTTCTGTCTCTTTATTAATATTTCCATATTGTTTATACATGTGTTTTTTACTTTCTCCACATCTTCCTTTAGTTCTGTGAACATCTTTTAGACAGTTGTTTTGAAGTCTTTGTCTAGTAGATTTGCCATTAGGTCTAATTCAGGGATAGTGCCTATTGAATAATTTTTTTTCTTTGAATGGGCCATACCTTCCTGTTTTCGTTTTTTTGTTGGTGGTGTGATTTTACTGTTGAAAATGATATTTGAATATAATAAACACTAACTCTGGAAATCAGAGTCGCACTTTACCTGGGTTTGCTGTTTTCCATTGTTTTGTGTATGTTTTTTATTGTTGCAGGCTGTCTCTACAAGAAAGATCAGCCCGAAGTGTAAATTTAAAGTCTTCTGAGGCCTTCTCTCAGCCTGTACCTTTTTCTGGGCATACCTAGTCCCTTCATAATTTTCCCCATATGTGCAGTCGCTTTTGAATGTCCTAGTCTATACTGTCTCATTATCAACAGGGGAAAAGCAAAAATAAAGTGGGGAAAGACCAGTGGCCCTTTACATCCCTTAGAAGTCACTTCAGCCTGAGGGGCAGGAGCCTGCAACAATGGGGAGAGGCACAACAATAATGGCTGCCCACCTCTTTGTCTGCACCTCTGTGATCAGAGCAGCAATTAGGGATTAGACACAGATTGCTGATATTTGAAGACAGTGTTCTTTTTGCCCACCCTGGCTCCTTCCAAGGAGCTGCTTCAGGACCATGTGCACAGCTGCCTGCCACATTGCTGGGCACATTTCCTGCCACATTGCTACTGAGGTAAGAGCTGAAATGGACTGAAATTAGCTGCAATTTACTGTCTAAGCCTTCTTTCTGGGAAATGCAAGCCTTCAATAGACTCCAGAGCTCCAAAATAGTTACATAAGACGGATTCTGCCAGTGCAATTTTTGTCTAGGTGGGAGACACATTTCTGGTGCTTCCAACTCTTCCCAGAACCCTCTCCACAATGTTGTTTCAGAATAAATTAAGTTTTAGCTATTACATGTAAAGGTAACTATCATATTAAGGAAAGTTCCCTGGATTTTCCTAAGCAAATGTTTTCTCTCCTTGGCTTCACTACAAGGAGAAGATGACATCAAAGCATAACATATTTCTCAATGCATGCCTTAAAAACAGTCATTTACTATCCTGGTTATATACAAGAATCACCTGCAAAGTACTTTCTAAAAATTTAGGGGTTTTGTATCTGATAAATCAGAACTTTTAGGGAATGGGAGTGGGAGGGTTTTTAATTTCCTCAAGTAATTCTAATGCATATAATAATTGATTATGAATCACTAGATTCTAGAAGGAGAGAGTTCTCTTACTCTGTGAGAGAGGCAGAAAGAGGAAATCACCTTGTAATAATTTGGTCATTGGGAAATGTACAGAGATAAGTCGAGCTATGCTTCATACATTAAATACATTATCACGGATGTTTGATGAGGGACCAGAAAGTGTTACCCAATGAACCTCCATAGTACCAAATACAGGCAAGCTTGTCCCAGGTTAGTATTGTCCCTTTACAAGCTGTTAGAAGTATCTGTAAGCCACTATCTATATACCACTTTTATCAGTTTGGTTTAGGGATAAAAAACCTTGAAGATTGAAAAGGACAAATGAGATTTACATTTTTGGTCCCTTCCTACGTCTTCAGGATTATTTCACTCTCTGGTGTCTCCAATCCTGCAAACTCTTTCATGTTTCTGAAACTTGATATACTCAAATTACATCCCTTCTGCATTAAGCAATGAAACCTCTCTTCTCAATACACACTCCTCTTTCTCTCACACTTTCTCTCCCTTTTTCTCCACCTCTCTTTCTAGTTAATTCCAAATTATTTTTTAAAAAGCGTATTTCAAATGGGTTCTTCAAGGAGGGCTTCCCTTGCCTGCCTCTCCACAACAAAATCAGGTATTGCTCCCTCTTTACATCTCACGTCTCACTCTGTAATTTTTCTTTGCAGCATTTATCAGTCTAGTGTTACACAGTTACTGGTGTGAATATTTGGTAAACTTCTGTCTCTCGCATTCAAATGTAGGTTACGTAAGAGTCGGGCCTGGCTCCCTTTTGTTTGCTGCTGCCCCAACCTAAGTGCCTTTCCCGTACTACAGGTTCAAACACTACTTGTTATATGAGTGGAATAAACCAAAGAGACTTTGTTGTCTCCATCCATGGCAGAAAATGGTTTTAAGTATTCATTCAAAAATGTCCTCAATGTGCCAAAGTCAATGAGAATTAAATGATAAATCAAATACAGACTCCTTGAAGTCTTTAGCTACTGTGCAATAAAATATACATATTCAAACAATGATTCAGGGTACTATAAAGGCAACAATAAATTTTATTAGGAAGATCAAATTTCAGGCCTACAAGGTTGCCAAAACAAGGAGACTCTCCACATGAGAAGATTGAGGGGGCCTGACTGCCCTAGGCTTGTGTGACCTCCTACATCAGCTGGATTTAAGTCCCTGTGTTACCTCATGGCTGCGTGGCTTCAAGGCATTTCACCTAGTTGTACAGCCACCTCCTCCTCTATGAAAAGGTTACTCTTCTACTGGAAAGGGAACCCTATTTTTACATAAAATGTTTTTAGCAGAATACCATAAGTTCTATAATACTGAGAAGATAAACAGATGGTGAATCAACATATGAAAAGAATTTCAGGATCATTAACCTTTGGGGAAATTGAAGTTAAGTCCACAATGAGGTATCGATCGCTACACACCCGTCAGCACAGCTAAATAAACAGTGAAACGAGATACTGGTGTGGACACAGGGAAAGTAGGTCACTCATACAGTGCTGGTGGGAACGTGAAATGATACAGATATCTGAAAAATGCTTTGACAATTTCTTTAAAATGAAACATGAAACTACAACCCAGAAATCACATTCCTGGGTATTTATTCCAGAGAAATAAAGATGTATGTTGATTCAAAAGCCTGTACACAAATGTTTATAGAGGATTTATTTGTTATAGCCCCAACCTGGAAACAAGCCAGAAGTCCTTCAACAGGTGAGTGGTTAAACAAACTGAAGTATAACCACATCATAGGATACTACTAAGTGAGACAAATAGATGAACTGTAATTATCTGTAACAATCTGCATGAATCTCCAGTTATGCTGAGTGAAAAAAATCCACAAATGTTATGTACTATATAATTGTTTATATAACATTCTTGAAAAGACAAAATTATAGAAATAGAGAACAGATTAGTGGTTGCCAGGGATTAAAAAGGTGACAGAGGTGGAAAGAAAGTTGGTGTGGCTGTAAAAGGGAAATACAGAAAATCCTGGGGGCAAATGAAATGTCCAGTATCTTGATTGCATCCATGTTAATATCCTGGTTATGTTATTGTACTTATAGGTTAGGGAAATATTATCACTAAGGGAAACTGGATGAAAGGCTGATGGAATCTTTCTGTATTATTTTTTACAACCACTGTGAATCTACAATGATCTAAAAATATAAAGGTGAGATTTTAGAAGTTAAAAGATGGTAGAAAATCTGAGAAGGGAGTATGCCAGTTTGTCAGTTATCAGATGAGCCTTAGAACCTTGACATCATAACGGTGAGTGATCCTGACTACTGAGGAATCCTCAGGCTTCAAAGATTTGCCTGTGCTGCTCTGCGAGGTGCTGCAGACATGACCGATTTTCAGTACCAAGAATGGAAGAATGAAGGATGTTCACATTAATCAAAAAGTGGTCATTTAAGGCTTCATTTCTCAATGTATTCTTTTCATATGCATGTTTTGATCATCAAAAAAGCCTGGTGGTCTCAGGAAGCATTCTGTCTTGTTTCCTCTACAACATATGAACTAATTCTTAACTTTAGAACCGGTTTTGTAGGGTTAGTAATGTTCATAAGATTTAGTGCTGCTGAGCTTGAGAGAATGCTTTGTATTCTCAGGGAAGATGCTTTCCTGGCTCCATAGGAGACAATTTTCTGTACGTCTGTGAAAATGTCTGCCCCTCTTTTGAGCTTTTATTTTCTATTCAGTCTAGTTGACCTTACCTATTATGACCACATGAGCTTGGTTATAGCTCAACCAAATAACATTTAAGCACTTTGTTAAGTTTAGAAACTTTTTGATGTTTCCGGTATTGTTTGGTGTTCTTTAGCAATTTTCCCCAAAATTTGAGTATTAATTTAGTTAGACAAGATAGGAGTCAGTTTTTCAGAATCTTTAATTATCTACATTTTTATGCTAACGTGTAACCAAATTGTAATTACTTCTTTGCAAGTCTCCGTGTTGTTTTGTTTTATGCATGTTGGGCCATAAATTGTGTTTCCCTTTTTATTTTTAACCAGATTTTAAATGCTGGCTGTTATTCAGAAATAACGGTTCACAGGGATTGGACACTTCTCTGAGGAATAACGGTCTATAGTGGCTTAGGTGATGCAATAGAAATGCACTTTCCAAAAATACAAATTGGCTTAAAACATTAGGAAAATGTGATTTTATTTTTCCTTTAAAAAGCAGTGGAAACTTTTCTTTGGATAGAAGATGATCTCTCTGTCACTTCGAATCAGAATTAACTAACAATAAATATTTATGGAGAACATTACATAGTTTAAGAACGCTTTTGATAGGTTACTTCATTTTAAATTCATTATAACTCCATAGTTAGATATTATTCTTCCAGATTACATGTTCTATTTTATTACTATGATGGACATTTTGCCAGATTAGAGACATGGGTACTGCAAATTTCTTAGTGGTCTTTTGACATTTATTGTGTATGCAAGGCATACTATGTATTCTATTAGTAACTTTAAAAGAATATCTCCAAGAATACTTCAAACACAATGCCCTGTGGCTTTGATCCCTGACTCTGGGTCATTGGTTCTCCCTCTGGACTTTGGGCACTGCTTTCTGTGTCATCTGCTAGCTTTTCATGAAAAGTAGCACATGTTTGCAGTTGAGTAGTTTTATCAGCCTGTTTTCTGCCAGTAGGGTTTGAGGATCTGACAGTCTTCTGTTATTGTATACTCTTTCTGTCTTTTTCAAGACAACTTGGCAGTGTTTCTGCAGATATAAAATTCTCAAGAACTTTATGGGTTTCCCATGGTTGTCACTCATATTCGCTCATTAGGCAGAATTTGGGTTCATCAAGTCTTCTGACATCATCGCTATAGTATTTTTGTCTGCTGCATATATGGCTGCAAGAAAATGCCCTTAAGCTTTTTGAGTGCCTCTAGTTATATTGAGGGGATCTATATCCCACATCCTTAATCTCTTCAAAGAGCCTTTACTGTACCTGAGTACTCTCATTGTTTGATCTTTATGAAGGTTTAGTAACAGATTGTATAATCACATGTTCAACTTTTGTTTTTCTCTGCCACATTTTCTGAAGCATCCTATTAATTTTGCCATCACTGGTACCTGAATAGGGAAAGAATCTCACAAATCATCAAGTCTCATTCTCTTTTATTTAACAAGTTCAGATTCTCTTTTTTTTAATAATTCTTCTCTCAACTTATCTTTCTCTTCTCACATTTTCCTATAAGAAAAAAAAAGCACTTCTTTCACCTATTTGCTTGAAAACCTATTCACTTAACTATGCAAGTTCACATTTAAAATGTCCATACTCTACATAACTAGAGGGTGCAATTTTATTTTGTTGGCCTGCTTGCAGCAAGGATCTCCCTTCCTCCCATTTTCAATGCATTTCTTCTGAACTCTCATCAGCAATGTCTTCAAAATCCATATTTCTACCCAAAGTTTGTTTGTTCTGACTTAACTCTTCTCTAAGGCAAGCTAGATTTTCTCTATAATGCTCCTCCATAACTTCCAAGCCCTCTCGGGCAGAGTCTTTAATGTCCGTATTTTTACTAAGAGTCTGTTCAAGACAATCTAGGTGGTGTTTTCTCTAATGCTCCTCAAAATTCTTCTAGCATCCACTTACTTCTGATTCCAGTGCCACTTCTGAATTTTTAGATGCTTATCACAGCAGCACACCATTTTCAGGTACCAAAGTATAAAGGTTTTATGAATTTATAACAAATTACCATAAACTTAGTGGCTGAAACCAACGAGAATTTATTATGTTGCATGATCAGGAGATTAGATAGGCTTGACTGGATCCTCTGCTTAGGGTTCCATAAGGCTAATCAAGGTGTTTATCAGGGCTGGCTGCATTCCTTACTGGAGGGTTGGGAGAAGAATTTGCTAATGAGCTCATTCAAACTTTGGGGTAAATTCAGTTGCTTGAGGTTGTATACTGAAGTCACCTTTCCTTGCAAGCTGTCACATGGGGCTGGAGTTTGCTCCTAGGGTCTGGCTATATTCCTTTTCATGCTTTCCATGTGGCTTCTGCCAGCAGTGATAGATCGACCAGAATTTTAGCATTGTATAACCCTTGAAATTTGGCATAAAATGCTATCATATGTTTGACCACTGACTTTTTGTTCTTTAGTATTTGATGCGTACAGGAAAGCACTTTTTTGTGATAGACACCTACAATAAGAAAACCACATCATTGGAAGGTGCTTAATGAACCCTGCTAATCCACAGCTCAGAACAACTCAGACAAGGCTGGAGGGAGCAGAAACGGCATCCCTTTCTGTTCAGTGATTTGTTGCTTCTGTCTAATACCAAGTATGTATACTACATATACATGATATGCTCTCCTGATTATCATAAAATGCATTTATACTAATGAATTGCATTTCACTATTTCTTACTATAAGAAAATATAAAGTAATCGTTCTTCTGCTTTTGCAAATGTTTTGATTTTTTATTTACTCGACAGGTATTCCTGGAGGTCCTGTTGTGTGCAGTACCCTCGTAGAGAACATAACTGAGAATGTGACAGGCAGGGTCCCTCTTGCCTGGGGCTTCATGACAGATGATAAAATATGAGGGGATATTGCAGATTATAATTAGTGGTTCTGAGAAGAAGATAGATAGGCTGCCATGTGGAGAAAATGATGTTACAGGGTCAGAGAGGTATCATCCAAGAGGGCCTTTCTGAGGTGACATTTAATGATAACATTTAAACCTGAGCTCTGGGATGAGAAGCAGCAGCATTTCTAGACCACGCAGCTGAAACTTCTGGGCTGAGGGAACAACAGGCTTAAGGTGGGTGCAGCTTGATCCTTTGGAGGGAGGGGTTCAGGGAAGGCTGATGTGACCGGAGAAAAATGCCTGGGGAAATTATGTTAGATATGAGAGTAGTCCCACGGGTATCCATAGGGCAAAGTGAGGAGTTGGAATATTATCCTGAAGGGCCTCTATAGGAGTAACCAAATCAGGTAACATTTTTAGTATATTGTTTTGGCTGCTGGGATACAATAGGTCGAAGGGCAGGCAAAAATGGAAGAAGGGAGACTGGTTTGGGAGGCAATAGTCCTGATAATTATGGTAAGGCTTCATCCTGGGAGTGGCAATAAGAATGAAAGATGCAGAAGAGAGATTTGGCCTCTATGTTACAGGTAGAACCAACAGTTTTACTTTCCTCTTCACACTGAACACAACGTTTACCCAGCCTAGAAAAATGGTGATGACTTAGTAAATGTCCGAAGGCAGGGAGATGGGAAGAATTGAGGTATATGGCCATCTATTTACCTGCTCCATTTCTGTTTTCAATATTTATGAAATATCCTGAAAGACAAAGAATATTTCAACACACAAAATCTCACAAAGAAGCTTTTTAGTCATTGGAGAAAAATAAAGTGCTTCTTTGCTGACCACATCCTGGCTTGCAGTTATGCCTGACACAGATAAGACATGCAAGATTAAGTACTCATTTTAAAAAATCTGATATTTAATCTGAGTGATAATAATGATACGTATGATTTCCCACAGGCAGGTCATGGGTCAGGTCTTATGCTAAGGACTTTATGCACCCAACCTTGTCTAACCCTTACAGCTGCTCTTGTAAGATTGAGATGGGTCTATTTTCTGTGTTTTACAGTGGTCCTTGGTGTACAAAGGTCTAATGGCTTCCCCCAGGTCACCACATTAGTAGTTAGGGGAGTTCACATTTAAAATTTGATTTGTGTATCTCGAAGCACAGGCTTTTACCCAACACCTGATGCTCTTGCCTCTATTCTTTATTTCTTTTCTTTGGATTTGCAGAAGATTCCACAACCATTTGGTTTTCCGTCACCAGTGAAATCAACCTTTCCTTTGTGGTGCATAAAAAAACAACTCTCATCTGCTTGGAATCTAGTAAAACATGAAGCAGATTGCATAATGAAAGAAGAAATAAATGAGAAGTCCAGCAATCAAAAAAGTCAGAAACAAAGATGAAGATAATATGTTTTGGATGAGAGCAATTGCCTACAAATTTAACTATCGAGGTGGTGATATCATAAATAAGACAGAATGAAGATTGTCTAGGCCTTAGCATGAGATCCAAGTGAAGTGTCCTGAAAAAGCCACTGACAAAGTCTCTATTTTTAAAAACATTAAGAGTAGTTACCGTTCTCTGTATTTAACCCAAGTAAATACATATAGGAAACTAAAATTTATTGGAAAGGTTCTCAGAACCATACTAGAAACATTACCGAGGTATCACCTAGCTTTCCCTACTGCCTTCCAAGGTAGGTTTTATCATTTCTAGGTTTTAGATATGAAAACAGAGGCTGAGAAAGGATCAGTAAGTGGCCCTGGGAAATTGCTTGGGGGGACTGACTAGAGTCCAGGCCAGCTTTCGAGGCAAGACTGTGCTCTTTCTGCCACCCCTCATTGTACCCAACTGTGCTGAACCAGAAAGATAAACAACAAGAGTGCTCATTTTGTCTTTCTTCGGACCTTGTAGAGCATTCACATTCAACTTTTAAGGGGAATATATTTTTCTTTACTTATTTTGTCTTAATCTTTGTAGTTATGATAGTATTTAGAAAGAGTAGGCCTTTATTTTCTCACCAGAAGCCATTTATTGTCCTGGACACCAATAACTCTTTAATGAGTTTTACAGAATCTATAGTATTCTGCTAAAAACATTTCCCATAAAGACGATGTTCCCCTTCTGTCTGCTAAAAAATTGTGTCTATGGAGGAGCTGAATTTTTATTTTGCTTGACTCATTATCACAAAAGGTGTGCAACATTTTTCATTTTTTGCATATGCTTTTGAGATGGCTCTTTGCATCCAAGCAAGGGCTTTTATGATGAGACAAAATTGGTATCAAAATATTTAATAATATCTTTGTTTAAGAGACTCAGTTCCTAGATTATTTTTATGTACTTTTTACATTCATTGGGAATATTAGAAAGTGAAAGTAATAGAAGTTATTTTAATTTGGTTATAAGTCCAAGGCCCTTGAGATAGAAACATAGATTTTTTAAAAGAAGTTTCCTATCAGTGATGAATGCTGACACCTTGTACTAGTTTTTGTCACAATTTTTAGGAAATTAGGTACAAGCCTTCCCACAGTAAACATCTGGGGACATTTATGTTTACTATTAATGTGACAATTTTTTTTTCAGGGAAAAACTACTAAAAAGAAATAGCTCCCTGCAATAACAAATATTTCTTCCCTGTCACATCTCACTTTAAAAAGGAGCATTGTATTGTACCTTGAATCAATTAATCTGTTAGAATTAATAATCTGAATTTAATGTCTAGTTTTTCCACTTATCCATAAAAAGGGAGTGGAATGATGTAGGTTGCACTGGACCTTAACTCACCTCCAGGCTCTGGTTGGAAGCTCTCTTGCTTTTTATGTTGATGCTACAGTAATCAACTCAAGTGGAAAAAATAGTTGACCAATTGCCATATTTGTATTTTGTCAAAACAAGTAAATTTTAGTTTGTGTATAGTAATAAAAAGGATTTAAATGTTTGTTTCTTCACAAAGGCATTATATTTGCTCCAGTTCTGCTGGAGGTTAATAGTAAAAATTGTTCTGTGATTATTGTCATTTATTTTATATGACATTAAAAACTTCTGTTCTCATTAATTAAAGTCAGATAAGGCTTTCGTGAGCACTCTTGGTATTCATTCAAATGTTAAATAAGAAGTTATTTTTTCAAATAAAATTATGACTTTTTAAAGACAGAATCTGCTTTATTAAGGTATTATTACTAGCAGAGATCAATGAAAACTTTAAAGAAAGAGGCTGTACTTAGCCTACAGTCTCCTTACATCACTACCATTATATTTACTTGTAAAAGAATACAGAAACAATGAAAAATGAATTTTGTTTATGTCAAAAGATGAAGATTACTATTAACTTCTTATAAATGGAATTGTAAACAGATACTTAGGAAATATACCGTGATCCATGACCCTTACTCCCGAGCACCTAAGGGAGCATCTCTATCTTAGAACTGGGGAAATGTCCTTAGAATCCTGTAAATTTCCAGGGTTCACTGGGGCTTTTTCTCCAGCATAAATACTAAAGTAGATTTCTCCCCCCACCTCCCTTTTTTCTTCCTTCTTCCTCTTTCCCTTCTCTGCTGCTCCTCCTACTCTTCCTCATCTTCCTCCTCCTCCTATGAGCCAGTTTATATTAAATTCACACTTTCTCATTTCTACTGAAATAGTATAATAGTGTCAGTGACTGAGAGTGAAGAAACATAGAGGGACCCTAAGAGAATCCATTTGAGTACAAAACTATGTTGTAATACATTTTAAACATTTCCAAGGTAGTATCTAGTTTGTTGATAGAATGTCATGAGATTTATCCCCTCATTCTCAAAGAGCAATCCCATCAGCTAGCCTGAGGGTCCTGGGGAGGGAGAAAGGGTGAGGGTAGGAAAGATGAAGGGAGTGCTTCATGAACTATTCTTCCCTGCAACAGCTTTAGAAGGTGGGTCAACACCCGTAGAAGTCAAGTGGTTACCAGGATAAGCTTTCAGGTTAGGTTGTCTGTGCTATAATGTGGGCAATTTACTTTACCTCTCCATGAGTTTCCTCATCTATAAAATGGGGCTAATAGAGACTACATGATGTATTAAGTTGGTGCAAAAGTAATTGCTGTTTTTGCAATTTCAGGATCTAATGAAACAGTGTGCAAAAAATATTTAGGAGAGTGATTGGCACATGGTAGATGCTTAGTAAATATTGTAGGAGAATATAAACTTTGTTCTGGGGTCTCACTGTGTCACCCAGGCTGCAGTGCAGTGGTATGATCACAGCTTACTACAGCCTCAACCTCCTGGGCTCAAGGGATCCTCATACTTCAGCCTCTGGAGCAGCTGAAACTATAGGCATATGCCACCACACCCAGCTAATTAAAAAAAAATTTTTTTTATATAGATGGGAATCTCACTATGTTACCTAGGCTGGTTTAGAACTCCCAGGCTTAAGCGATCTTTCCACTTCAGCCTCCAGAAGTGCTGGGATTATAGGAATGAGCCACTGCACTAGCCTCTTGTTCTGGGCTTTTAGATAACTCCTTGATTTGGTTTCAAAAAATTGGACAGTATTAGCACTTTACTGAAGTAAGAGAAGAATTACTCAAATAAATTTTTCCAAGTTCACATATGTGGAAGTTTCCACACAGCATCTTCAGATTTGTACACATAGATACTTATGGTAGAAAATCTAAAAATCTGTAAAAACAAGCAGGTGTTTGTCTGCATTTCCAATGGGTCATATATTGTTATTTGATAATGACTTTAGAGGTGTTAATTAGAAAAATGATTTTATCTGATAACTGATTGTTTCATAAAAATCTTCAGATACACAGACATAGGGTAAAAAACATTTTTAAAAATTTCAGGAAAAAAGTCATCTTATATCACCAGACACTTTTTCAACCTGTATTGTTATATTCAATGTGCCCTAAGTTCTGCATCTAGATTATTCTTCATGCATGCTTCCTGCAAAATTATTCATTTCATAAGTTCCACTGAAGAGTTTTAGCATTGTCTCAGGAATCAGTGAAGTCACAGGGAGATTTCCACATGAGGCGTCTTTGATCTCATTGTAGCTTTGGTGTCTCCCCAAGTAGTTCTGACTAGTGGGAAGTCCCCGAGTGCTGTGCCCACGTTGCCTGGGAATCCTTCATCAGTTTTATAACTATTTAAAATGCAGGTCCATCTGAGCATTAAATTTGTAAAATAACCCAGGAGATATGTTGGTTTCTATATTAGAGGTCTAAGGTAGATTAGGCAGAAATTGTCAAAAAAGTAATTTCACTGCTGACAAAATCGATCACCTTTTTACTTTCCCGAGATAAATGGGAAATGTGTCCATCACTTACACAGAAGACCTGCTGGCCTCTAGTTGGGGTATGTTTGGTTTTGTTTTCTAAGTTGGATTCAGTTTGTAGGCTATAGTTTTTCAGTTTTAACCAGAATATATTAAAAAAAAAAAGTGGTATGAACAAAATCTTAAGAAATTTAAAATAACCTCTGCTTTAAAGGCTAAAATATCTTATAAAAACTAAGGTTGAAACGTATTTTAAATCCCTCTAATTCAAGGTTATATATTTTTTAGTCTGTCTCTCCTAAGTAAAACTTCTATAAATATTATTATTCTTATATATCATGCATTTTTTAGTCTTTGTTCAGTTCTTCAAAATGTTTTTGAAGTAAGAGATAAATAATAAATGCATTAATGGTTCTCTGTAAAAGCAACATCTTTAAAAGGTAAAGTATGGTTCATACTCAATTGACCAGTCAGTCCATAGCTATTTGCTGACATTCATAAAGTGTGTGCAGCACCTTCTTGAGCCAGGCTTCTCTCAGCACACATTTTGTAAACGCTCATCTAACTATCCGCTGTGTTATGCATACAAGGTAATAGAGATGAATTAGGCCTGCTTTTTCCTGGAACAGGGAGAACTGGTATCTTTCCATGAGCACAGCTGCTCCCACAGCATCTAAGAAACAAACTGACAGAGATCTTGCTTGATTATCTTTCTAAGTACAGAAAATGCTTTCGGATTAAAAAATAAAACGCCACTGAACAACACGTGGACAGCCAATGGTGTGGACAAAGTCAGCAAAGGCCGCACCTGTGCTGGGAGATCCCTTCTCTTGGCCTGGCCCATGGTGAATTTAGTGGCCACCTTCTGGTAAGACCCCAGCTTGGTCCTGTGTTTATGTGGATTAGCTATGAAAGGGCACAGTCAACTTCATATTGTCTAGGACAGATAGAGAAAAGTAATTAAATGTTTCCCCAAACTTTCTTAAAATGCAAAACATTTTAATATGATGTCTGTTAAGCCAGTAACTAACTTTTTGACCTCCTCTATGGCACTTGCATTCTTTGTACTTTTTTCAGTGCAAATATGTGAAAATGGTAGTTAAATTATGGTAACTATTGGAACAATCTCCTTTAGTTTTGATCAGTGGTTTTTCAACAGGGCTCTTTGAGTACTTGGGGAGTGAGTGTTCAGGGGCTATGGAAGGAGAGTTCAGTGAGGAAATCTCTAGAACTACCTCTCCAACATCCCCCAATGCCCAGTCTTACCTGTGTTTTTAAACCTCTAAAATAGATCCTTCTTCACCAAGTATTATTCAATAGTCCATTTAAGTTTGAAAAATTGCTTTTATACTCCCAAATTAACTCTGTAAATAAATGTAATCTAATAATACAAATAGGCCGGGCAGGGTGGTCTCACACCTGTAATCCTAGCACTTTGGGAGGATCACTTGAGGGCAGGAGTTCAAGATCAGCCTGGACAACATAGCAAGATGCCATCTACACACACAAAAAAATACGCAAATGAAATTAATCAAATAATCATATACTGGATTGCCTGAATTTTTGTATAGCAGATTATTTATTGCTATCTGTAGAGAGGTGACAGTCTAAAACAAAGGTTTGATTCATGGAATGCAGGTTAGTTTTCTAATACACATTCTTAGGCTGGCATAAGGATGGGTAATGTGGTTTCCTACCGTGGACATCCAGGGTCGACACTCTTGGGTTCACAGGGATCATGCAATTTGTAGCTCCTGCTCTGAACCGCCACACACCAAGTCTCATACTTATTTGAGGGTTCATCACACACACTCAACACTCTTCTTTCCTCCTCCCTCCACTCCACCAAACCTCATGCATCACCATAAAAGGTTGAGACAAATAAAATGTTTTCAAGTTATTAATTTGACAGAATCTTCAATGCAGCTATTTGCTTTAGGAAAATATTTCCAAAGCTTATTGGGAAGAAATACATGTTTGTATCATTCCCTGCATATCTTCTTGTTCGTAGAATATTTCTGTAAAGGTTTTCAGTTTCTGTTGCTTAATGTCTTCTCTATGTTGCAGGTAAAAGAGGGATGTTCAAACTGGAAACATAAAATCTTTGATGAGAGAGTTTTCAAAAAGCCTTTTTTTAAATGGGGGGGGATGGGAACCAGGTTTATGCTGTTATATTGGTTATAAAGCTATATGAATATGTATAAGGCATTTACAACAATGACTGACACCTATTTCTTTTGCTGTTATTACTCTTCTACAAACTGGCATGAGTAATTAGACATGGGATATATGTAATTATGCATATTTTGGGCCAAGTAGGTGGCCCACTCTCTCATCCTGAGGTGGTGTGGAGATAGGGAGTGGGGAAGCTATTGCTCGTAGATAAATAAAATGTGGCAGCCTGTGCAGAAAAGTTTGATGACTCCATAATAAGTTTTACCTAGAATTACCTTTTGACTCAGCAATTTCAGTGCTACATATAGAGCCAAGAAAAATAAAAACATACATTCATGCAAAATGTTTATAGCAGCATTGTTCATAATAGCCTAAAAGTGGAAATAAATCATATGTTTGTCAACTGATGAATGAGTAAACAAAATGTGGTGTTGGTGCTAGGAGGGGAGTGACTGCTTAATGGGTATAGGGTTTGCTTTAGGGGTAATGAAAATGTTCTGAAAAGAGATAGTGTTGATGGTTACATAATATTGTGAATGGACTAAATGTCACTAATGGTCAATTGTATGCTATACGTAACTTTACTACAATTTTTTAAATAGCGAGAGGGTGATAAGTCCATGTATGAATGAACCTTAAAACATTTTCAATTTGGATATTAATGTTGCAGTGAAATAGTGGAGAAAATATTAATCTTTAGTAAACAATAGGTGAATTGACTTCAATCAGAGAATCGTAGTAATGAAGAGTAAGTTTTCTGGGAGCCAATAGGAACCAATTTTAGCAAATTGCATATATTGCAATTTATTTATCTTATAAAGAAATAAAATACTGTGGGTTTTTTTCTCTAAAAAATATATTGTTTCTTGGCCAAGAGTGTTCATCCAAATGCCAGATTTCATAAGTATGATTTAACCTGTAAATGAATATTCTGTATATTTGAATAGCACTTCAAGCTACAAGAACACTCAGAGGTTTAACTGACCCACTTTTCAGTTGCGGAAGCGAGCTCAGAGTAGTTCAGTGACTTGCCTGTGAGGACATAGCTTGCATCACATAGTTACAATTAAGTGTTTAACTTCCAAACCAACCTGTCTTCCACTCTGAGATCTACTTCCCATCACTGTAATACTGCCTGTGAAAGAGCAGGGCCCATCAAGGCCCAGTTATGAGGATGGTACAATTTACACATGTACCCACATCAGTGACAACCAGCTGCTGACATTTTTATCTAGAACGACAGTCTTAATATGTTGTTATAAATATTTTATGTAGTTTTAACTTTTTCTCCCATTTTTAAAAACTGTAGTTCTTCAGAACTAAAGGAACACTGGTGCTCTTCCCTTCCAAAGTATTTTGTCAGTATATATATTTTAAATCTTTAATTTGCAGCAAAAGAATGCAAATCTCTGCAAAGCAGTGTTCCAAAATTATTTCCCTTTTCCTTAATAGAAATTGTTAGACCATCCTCCAACAACTTTTTATTTAGATTAACTTGGCTGCCTCTGTGTAAATACTGTTTTCTCATTTACCTGTATGTTTTGTTTATTTTCGAGGAAGTTCTGATTACCACTCTCACTTTTCCTTCTCTCCATTCTATGGATTGGAGCTAGCATTGTTCTTAAAACATAAATTTTCCAAACCAGGCTAGTCCGAATGCAGTGGTGTTTACAACTAATTGATCACAACAAGCTACAGAATTATTTATTCCTTCTCCACTTCCACTGCTTCACTTCACTAGCCTTTAAAAACAAACACATAAATAAATAAAATAAATTTCCAAACCAGGCATGGTAGCTTGACCTGTTATCCCAACTACTTGGGAGACTGAGGCAGAGGGATCATTTGTGGCCAGGGCATCAAGATTGCAGAGGCTGCAGTGGCTGCCATGAGCTGTAATTGAAACACTGCACTCCAGCCTGGGTGACAGACCCAAACCCTGTCTCTAAAAAAAAAAAAAAAAAGGAAAAAGTTCCTATACATGCAAGTTACACTGCTCAACTTTCTATCCTTGAACCCAAGAAGATGTTGGGCCTTCCAATCCATGCATGAGTGTTTGAGGACTGGATCTCCTGCCCAAATCTGATATCACAGGGCAACCTGTTATTTTGGAGGCCATGCTTTATTTTCCTGAAATATTTTGCCTGTTTTTTCAACCCATGATTTGATGTTGCTGAATCTAGCCCCATGTTTTTAAAAATAATATAAAGTATATTGAAAATATTAGCAACATAGATTGATTTGAAAATAAGCAATTATCTAATTTATCCTACTCTATTTTGGGGTATTATTAAATTTGATTAGGTACATCAATCTAGCCAAAGAGAAGGACCACCTGAAAGCATTCTCCTTCCAGTCCTCACTGAGGACATCAAGAAATGTGTCTCTGTAACTGTTTTTGAGACCAAATATTAAATTCCAAGTTTCTGCCTTAGGTAGATTGAAAAGGAGATAGAGACAGGGATGATATAGAGATGGGAGGAAGGAAAGGAGAGATAAAGAGAGGAGAGAAAGAAATATTTAGAAAATATTGTGTGGAAAAGTGTACTTTTTTATATTCATGTATGTTTTCACATGTTTAAAAATTAAAGACTAAGCAATATGAAGCAAGAGGAATACATGTTAACTACAATGCTTAAGCTTGAAAAGAATATTGCGTGTTAAATGTTCATGAACTTGGGTCAGGCACGCAGGCACAGGCTTGTAATCCCAGCATTTTGGGAGGCCAAAGCAGGCAGATCACTTCAGCTCAGGAGTTCGATACCAGCCTGACCAACATGGCAAAACTGCATTTCTACAAAAAATACAAAAAATTAGCCCGGCACTGTGAGACTGGCCTGTAGTCTCAGCTATTCAGGAGGCTGAGACAGGAGGATTGCTTGAGCCTGAAAGGTAGAGGTTGTAGTGAACTGTGATCATGCCACTGCACTCCAGCCTAGGTAACAGAGTGCGACTCTGTCTCAAAAAAAAAAAAAAAAAAAAGTCCATAAACTCTAATAGTTTGTTGTAATAAAGTGATTTTCACAAGCAGACATTTTTTACTGAAATTAAACTTTTTTTTTTCCCCAATCATCACTAGTTATATAAAGAGTGATTTTGGTTGTTTCCACCTTTTAAAAAGGTTTACTTATTTTATTTTTAAAAGCTTTCAATTATTTGGAAATAATTGTAAGCATACAGAAAAGTACAAAATAACACTAAGAATACCCATATGCCATTTACCCAGATTGACCTATTTGTTAACAGTTTACCACACTGCTTTTTCATTTATTTTTTCTCTGACTCTTTCTCCATATATATGTATGTGCACACCTATTTTTGTAGGACAGTTGTATACACCATGGCCCCTTATTATTAAATACTTATGCATTTCCTAAGAATAAGAGTATTCTCTTTATAACCACCATTCAGTTATCAACTTCAGTAAATTTAACATTGGTAGCATGTTTTAATCTCCCATTCATGTTCCAGTTTTGTTGGTTGACCCCAATAATGTTTCTTTTCCAGCACAGGATCCATTCTGGGGTCAGGTAATGCAGTTAGCTGTTATGTCAAACACACAGGAGTTTTGAGTCTTTCATTCTGAAGAATGTCAGGATTGAACTGAGCTGAGAAGGACATCACTTTTAAGTGATCAGCATATGTCTACCTCATTTTTTTTAATGCTACTGGGGAAAATAATCAAACCTTTAGCTTCAATTATTGTGTAAGCTTTGATTTTTGAAGTTGTAATGCGGTAGCCAGGTTGTTCGTAAAGATGTTCTCCTTTTTTTTTTTTTTTTTTTTTTTTTGCACCTTGCCCTTTACAGCATGTCTAGATCACACAAAATAGTATTTGTAGGTTGGAAAAAAGGATAGTTCAAAAAAGCTGTTTCCCGGCCAATAGCAAAAGCCATATGAATGTTCTGACCTATTTCCAAATACCAGATGCATTGCTTGAGGGAGCTGAGACTAGAGAGGCCTCTGTGGGGAAGGACACTCTTGTCTGCCTGCTTTGATTTCATTGTGGCAAATGGTAACATTCAGCATTTTTCATGAAAAAATTGCCCTGAAATTTTAAAAAGTAAACTTCATTTAGTTATAATTTATAAGAAATAAACATTTCTAATACTCATCATTCATTTCTGAAGCTCACCCTATAGAAAGTTTTCTTACCATTTCTTATAGTGTAGGTCTGGCACCAACAAATTTTCTTAGCCTCTTTTATCTAAAAATGTCTTTCACCTTCACTCTTGAAAGATATTTTCTTCAAACATAGAATTTTGCTTGCCATTTTTTCCTTTCAACACTTTAAAGTTATTTCACTGTGTTTTGGTCTCTGCTTTGTGATGAGTAGCATATGATCATTCAACACTGATCACCTGTCTGTGATTTCTCATTTCATTTTTACTACTTTCAAGATTTTCTTTTTTATATTTGGCTTTGAGTAGTTTGACTATAATATCTCAAAGCATGGTTTTCTTTGAATCTGATTGTGTTTCACATTTTCTGAAGTTATTGGATTTGTAAATTTTATCTTCTGCCAAATTTGGGAAATTTTTAGCCATTATTACTTAAAGCATTTTTTTTTTCTAGACCATTTTGTCTCTTCTTTCATTCTGGGGTTACAATTATGAGTATATTAAAACTTTTCAAAATTTAATTTTAAATGTATTTAAAAATTTTAAAAGTTTTAATTTTTTTTTTTTGGACAGAGTCTTGCTGTGTTGCCCAGGCTGGAGTGACGTGGCATGATCTCAGCTCCACTGCAATCTCCACCTCCTGGGTTCAAGTGATTCTCCTGCCTCAGCTTCCCAAGTAGCTGAAATTACAGGCGTACACCACCATGCCCAGCTAATTTTTACTATTTTTAGCAGAGATGGGGTTTCTACTAAAATGTTGGACCATGTTGGTCAGGCTGGTCTTGAACTCCTGATCTCAAATGATCCTCCTACCTCGGCCTCCCAAAGTCCTGGGATTACAGGTGTGAGCCACCACGCCCAGCCTAATTTTTATTTTTTAATTGACACGTGATTGTACACACTTATAGGATATATAGTGATCTTTTGATACATAAATGTATAATGACAAAATCAAAATAATTAGCATATTCATCATCTCAAATATTTATCATTTCTTTGTGTTGAGAACATTCAGTATCCTCTCCTCTAGCTATTTGAAAATATACAATATAGTCATCCTACAGTGGTAGAAGTATTCCTCCTAGCTATCTGTAATTTTGTGTCCATTACCAATATTTCTCTATTCCTCCATTCCATCAGCCTTAGTAAGCTCTGTTCTACTTTTTATGTCTGTGAGATCAACTTTTATTTAGCTTCTACATGTGAGTGAGTACATGCAGTTATTAAACCTATTGCTATTGTCCACATGTTCCCAAGGATCTGTTAATTTTTTTCAACCCTTTTATTCCCCTTCTTTGGACTGGCTACTTTTTTTTTTTTTTTTTGAGACAGAGTCACACTCTGTTGCCCAGGCTGAAGTGCAGTACAGTGGCACAATTTCAGCTCACTGCAAGCTCCACTTCCCAGGTTCATGCCATTCTCCTGCCTCAGCCTCCCGAGTAGCTGGGATTACAGGTGCCCGTCACCACGCCCAGCTAATTTTTTTGTATTTTTAGTAGAGGTGGGGTTTCACCGTGTTAGCCAGGGTGGTCTCGATCTCCTGACCTCGTGATCCACCCACCTCGGCCTCCCAAAGTGCTGGGATTACAGGCGTGAGCCACTGTGTTGGCCCAGGACTGGATACTTTCTATTGATTTGTCTTCAAATTCACTGTCTCTTCCATTTGTCATTTCAATTGTGCTATTTGGCTCATCCAGGAAATTTTTTCTTTCAGATCTTTCCAGATCTAAAACTTTCATTTTAAAATATTTATATTTCTATGGTAAGACTTTCATATATTTTTATCCTTTCACTTTCATTCTTGAAAGCTAATTTATTTTATGTAATTGAGCATAATTGTAATAGCTGCTTTTGGTCTCATAATTTGAATGTCTAGATCATCTTAAAGTCGGCCTCAACTCTCAAGAATGTCTCACATTTTCCTGGTTCTTACTACATCAAGAAACACTTTAGCTTATATGGGAAAAAAGAGTCATGTTTCATTTTTTAAAAATGATTTGATAAAAATTTATTTTAAAAGTTATTTGCTTACAAAGAGCTCTATCTACAAGGAGAACAACCTCAAGAAGAAGTACACATATCCTTGTAAATATTATTTTGAATTTAATATGTTCCTTATGCCATGAAAACCTGTTATCCTACAAGCAATATAAAGTAAGGGATGCGTATTATCATTTCCAAAGAGATTTTTACTTTATAAAATATTTCATGGTAGAGTTTTGAAATTATATGGAAGGACTTACAGATATTTAAAAAAACCCAGAACTTTTCCTTTTAATTAAATTCCATGCTAGAGTCCAGTGCTCACACCCCCCTAGACACTTTAGCGTAAGTAGCCCCTGACATTCCTGAGTTTGGCTGCTCTGAACCCTGTTGTTGGGTTCTGAGACACTTTTTCACAATCCTTAGGGCTACAAGCAGCAGAGTTTGAAGCCAATGAGTTTAAGCTACCTTTGTTTATAAAAATCTAATTAACAACTTTCAGGGCCATCTGTTATGTCAAGCAGTTAGTCCATAAGAAAGAAAAATAAAATGAAAGGGAAAGCAATGAATTATAAAAAAGGTTTCCTCTAGCTTCATTTTTTAACATCATTTTTAAGGTCCATGGGAGTTCACTGAGGTTTTTTATTTGTCTTCTTTAAGCACTGTTTATCAGAGAATGGGGCCCTTACTATGAATGTATATGCATAGTAAATATCCTTGGTTACATATTGCCTTATTTTAAAATAATGTCTTTTGAAATTCGGAGTACAATAGATGTCATCTCAGAATCTTGTTAATTCTTTTGGGTTATTTTCTGCAAATTGTCTTCCTATTTTTATGGAGCAGTTTCTCAATGTGAAGTGCAATAGAGAGCTATTATAGATACTCTACTATCTGGTAGAGTTGGAAATGGAACTTAAATTTCTAAAATTTTATTTAATTGTCTCAATAGATTTCAACAACGAATATCTTAGTAACTGTGACACTTGACAGAGAAATTGCTCGCTCCTTGGGGATTTGAAAAAAACGTCTTTTATAGCTAGTTGTTATTCTGATTTTACTAGCATTGAATGTGTGATGTGCAAAGGAATAAGCTATATGATAAAAACACAATCCAGGAAGAGAGAAAGGGCCCAGCTCCTCCTTTTAAAACTGTTCTCTCCATTGCGGAAGTGGCCTCCTGAGGCTCAGGGGCAGCCCCTGTGTCCTCTCTGAATTCTTGGTCTTCCTCTTTCTTGCATGAGCTGTTTTATTACAAGTGCCACAAGTCCTTTATTTTAAGAGAGATATATATGTTTTACTGAAATTCTTTCTTCTGGTTTCATGTTATATAAAGGAATGAAAATAAATTTTAATTAAGGATTCATGCTCTACGTGTGCTTGACTTTGTCATTACCTGGAACAAACTTTGCCTATAGAATACAGATAATAATGTGAAAATAATTATGTAATCTTATGCATTAAAATTCTTAATTTATAGCCATTTTTAAATTTCCTTTTTACAGTCTATAGACACAACAGTAACAAAGTCAGACACAACAAATGACATCATCAACTTGTCACTACTAAAGCTGGGAATAACTTTAAGTTACCAACAAACTATTTTTAGTTAAAAATCAACTTTGATTTTTGAATTCATATATATTCAAATATGTATATGTTTGATATATATATCAAGGTCATATTTTGTACCTCTACATTAAAGAATTGAAAGCAACAAGGATATAACATTAGTTTATAGATGGGTACTCTTCTTGTATTCCTATTTTAAATTTTGTGTGAACTGAAAGTGACAGCATAATAAAATCGGGCTACAATTTTAGAGCACTAATAACATATATATTTGCACATATATAATAAAATTTTTGTAAAAATCTTAATAAGAAAGTTCCAATCTTCTCTACCACAATGTTCTTTGAACATCTTCTTTCCTGGTTCCTCCCATCCCTACTTACCCTGATTATCATCCAAGGACTCAATCTTAGTATGAGGAGTCCTGAATACATGTTTTGTTGTAAATTTTGACATAAGAAACACCTGACTAGAAACCACATCCCCTGGATGCTGGTCCTGAGAATTAGGTAACGGATGCCTCTCCTGAATTGGTGAAAAAGGAGACAAGTCTTTCGTGACACCATAGATTTGGGGGCATTTGTGTGCACACCACTTCAACCCTGTTTTGCTTTTAAGTGTCTGTTCCTTTACATTGATAGAACTGGTGTAATTTGTTGAGGGTTTCTGGTGGAGAGGTGGGCATATGTGAGGGTGAGGATGAGGATGAGGGTTGCAGAAAAAGAAAGATGGAAGTCTACATAACTGAGAACTTTTATTAAAGAAAGTGACATTCAGATAGACAAAAACAAGAAAATATTTGTATAGCATTGTTCCTTATATAAAATTCCCTAAAAATGTGAAAATTTCTTGCTGTTGTGACATGAAGTCCAATATTTTAATTTAAATTTCGTTTGACTGCATGATGTAATAACGCCTCTAAAAAACTCAGGGCAACCAGAATTTGGCCTAAGAAATGAATTATTTCTGTACTGGTGGATTTCTGTAATACATTTAAAATAAAATTAAATTTATATTCGCTGATTAAAGCAGACACTTCTGCATTGCTTCCTAACCTACATGATATGTGTGCCCTAAGTAAAAATGTAATCTGGAAGAAGATGAGTAGAAGAGGGATGGGGCTTAGGAGATTGATTTAAAATAAAATATAGCTTTTTCGGGTTTGTGATTTTCCTTTTGTTAAAGTGATTCGTGTTATCAGAGAAGAAAGAATTCCTATTGCAATCAAGAATTGAGGCTATCTGGCTAGATATTTATATATACCTGACTTAAGAGATTCCAACATGATGTTTCCAAGCCTTACATTAAAAGAAAAGTTTTTAGATTGTACTCTCTATTTGCAACACAATTTTGAGCAGATTAGCTCTCTCTCTCTCTCTCTCTCTCTCTCTCTGTGTGTGTGTGTGTGTGTGTGTATGAAAGAGAGAGAGACAGACAGAGAGACAGAGAGGGAGACAGACAGCCTCCATACCTAGGACATTCCATAAGGACAAGGCCATGATTTTTATTAAGGAATGAAGGGCAATCATAGTACTTATCAAGAATAACTTCATTTGAAACACGCTTTTGCTTCAGCCTTTCTCGAAGGACTATTTACAATTCAGCAGAGTCTATATAATTTAGATACATTTGTGGCAAGATTGCCAGTATTGCTGGGCAATAGTAAGTAAAAAAAAAAAAATAGTAAGTTCAAAAAAAGTAAGTTTAAAAAAAGTAAATGAATACTGGAAATATATTTGCTTAAGTAAAATGCATTAATTTAGTTAAAACAGTGTCTAGATGACAGAAAACGCTCAGGCTTACAGCGTCACGACTCATCACGGCTCCTGACCGGCCATGCTGAATGCATATTTTAACATGTTCTCAATTCTTGATTGTGGATTAACTGCTGGTTACCCTAAGGATTTGGTTTTACTGTATATGTTTTACTTATTGTGTAGGTATTATATTGATTTTATTGTATAGCTATTATGAAAGCTTCCTTTGTCCTACAAAATGCAAATTTTAATTTATGTTCTAAATGGAATATTGACATACTATCCATGCCAGATAAAAAGGAAAAGCAAGAGCTCACCAATATGCACTTAGTGGTAGATCAGAAATGAAAGAAAGGGAACTTTATTCTTTAAGCAACAATCTACCTCACAGCAAGTGTTCTATGGTGAGGAAGCCATAAAACATAAAAGAGGAAAACACATCCCTTAGTGGACAACTCCTGATTATTGCAGTGTGGATTTCCATTCTGTAAACATTGTTTTGCAGGTTGTTTCTGGGCTTCTAATACCCTGCAGACTCCCCCCAGCTGGTACTTATGAGGACACCCTCCTCCCAGGTAGAGCAGCAGTGGGAGGAAAGCCCAAAGGCAAACAACTGCTCTTGAGGAGCCGTGGCTAAAAATTTGACAAAGTCAAAACTGACAACATCTGTGAAAAATTAGTGATTGCGTTAGTGTTTGTCTTCATGCTACTATAAAGAACTACCTGAGACAGGGTAATTTATGAGGAGAAAAGGTTTGATTGACTCACAGTTCCACGGGCTTCACAGAAAGCATAGCTGGGGAAGCCTGAGGAAACTTACAATCATGGCAGAAGGGTGAAGGGGAAGCAAGCTGTCTTACCATGGTGGAGCAGGAGAGAGAGAGAGAAAGGGGAAGTGCTACAAGCAGATCTTTTGAGAACTCTGTCATAAGACTGCACTAGGGGGATGATGCTAAACCATTAGAAACCACCTTCACGATCCAACCACTTCCTACCAGGTGCCTCCCCCAACACCGGGGATTACAATTCAAATGAGATTGGGGTGGGTTCACAGAGTCAAACCATATAATTCTGCCCTGGGCCCTTCCCAAAGCTCATGTTCTTTCACATTTCATGCCTTCCTAACCATGCCCCAAAGTCTGAATTCATTCCAGCATTATCTCAAAATTCCAAGTCCAAAGTCTCATATGAGAAAAGGCAAGTCCCTTCTGCCTATGAGCCTGTAAAATCAAAAACGAGTTAGTGACTTCTAAGGTACAATTGGGGTACGGGCATTGAGTAAATGCTCTCATTCCAAAAGGGATAAATTGGCCAAAAAAAGGGGGCAATAGGGCAACAGACTTCTTACATGTCCAAATCTCAGCAGAACAGTCACTAAACGTTAAAGCTCCAAAATAATCTCCTTTGACTCCATGTCTCACATCCAGGGCACAGTAATGCAAGGCTAATGTTGTTCTCTTGTGATACCTTTTTGGAGTGTTACATAACATTGAGCAGCATTCCTCAGCCAATCAGATGACAGCTGATAATTTATCCAAGTGTATAGCCCCAAGCATTCTTTAGCTGTCTACTTCCTGCTCCTCAGAAGTAGAAAATGGGTTCATGAAAAAGATAATGAGGTCTCGCACTTTTATGCCCTGGGGAGCAGAGCTCCCACTTTGAACCTGAAATTCAGGATATTAACTATGATGAATCATTTTTTTAAGGTGCACACTTTACACTTCTCTGGAGTAGCAGAGTCATTTATCCTATTGTAGGAGTGGTAGAAAGTATATGAGAAGGTAGGTTGTTAAACAGGAATTTGAGAGCAGTGAGTCACTTCATTTTTCCCATGTAGGAGACAAAACACTAGATTAACTATACCACAGAGAGATAAGAAAGTTGTGTAACATGATAGAAACCAACCTGGTCTTTGGAGTTTGACAAGCCAAGATTCAACTCTCAGTCTCATCACTGAGGGATGTATAACCTTAGGCAAAGATTCCAAGCCATGGTTTCCTCATCTCAACAATGGCAGTGGTGATAAGGCCCAGCTTCTCTGGTCATTACTGACACCTTATTGGTGGTTTGGATAATGTCAACACTCATGGCTCCGCACATACTGCCTTTCTCTGTCAACTGGGGCTCACAATTGACATTCAAGCAACTACTTGGCTACTATTTTGTCTCTGCTGCTGGAATGAGAAAACTAGTAAAACATTCTAGAATATCCGATGGAGCTACAATGTACCTAATAGTAAGACTCCAGCTCTCTCTCAAGATCACCCAGAGAGCAATCCTGAGACCAGGCAATGTGTGGAAAGGGATTGCAGTTAGACTAGCAGACATTTTCTCTCCAGCTGCCTCCTTCCTTCACAAAAGACCCTCAGAGAATGTCTGCTTCCCAAATTTAAGATATTTAACAAGTGAATTTCACAAGTTTTTATCTATTGGGTGTTTTATAATTCTATTGGGTGCTTTAAAGTTGTACATATTTTACAAGAATTGAAGAATATATATCTTCACTCCAAATATACTACAGGGGTTACTTGAAAATTACCCTATTTTTAAAGATAAGACCACTGATATAGAATGTTAACTATTAAGCTACACTATAAATTATAACTTTAGCCCACTGATTATAAGTATTTTAACATACATGCCCTAAATGCTCTTGAAAGGATCATAGTTGTTTCTTAGAGAAAACTGGTTCATGCCTTTATGTATCAGCTCTGAATTTTTCTTAGAATTCTGAATTTCATGTTTTTTTTCACTCCAAGATTCACAGATGAAATGTAATTTATATCTATATCAAATGAGAAGAGCACCCTATTTTCCCCTTTTGTGTTACAGGTTTCTACTGTACAATTTCTCATTGAAAACTGCCTCAGCATTTTTGGAGAAGACATCACTTCCCTCTTGGGGAAGAAAGAACTCAACGACTTGAAGAAACAGTGATGCTTCAGGTACCTTGAAAAATTCAGCTGATATTGATGAGAAACAGTCAGTGGGACTGCCAGGGGTCCTGCAGATGCTTAGGCAGTGGCTGTCCCGGATTCCAGGGAATGCCCCAACCCCAGTGATGCAGGACCCAGGACTCCATCTGCTCATTCTTCATAAGGTTGGCTCACGGGTCATCTGCTGAGAAAGTCATCTTCTCCATCTTCACTGTGCTCACTGAATGAGGACATTCCAAGATGCCAGCTCATCCCATCTGAGCTTTCTTTTTCCTAATCCCATGCATCTGTGTTTGAGAAAATCTTCCCACATGATAGATCTTCTATTTTCCCATTTATGCCATGTGGTATTACTTTGTTATTAATAATAATAAATGCACATATTTTTGGTGTGTACATGCATATTAGTCTGTTTTGTGTTACTATAAAAAAATACTTGAGGTGGGGTAACTTATAAAGGAAAGAGGTTTATTTGGCTTAGGGTTGTACAGATTTACAAGAAGCATGGCATCAGCATCTGCTTCTGTTGAGGGACTCAGGAAGCTCGTACATATGAGGGAAGGTAAAGGGGAGCAGGAGGATCACATGGCAAGACAGTAAGCAAGAGAGATGGGAGGAGATGCCAGCCTCTTTAATCCACCAGCTCTCCTGTGAACTAATAGAGCAAGCCCTTGCTCATTACCTTGGGAAGGACACTAAGCCACTCATGAGGGATCCACCCCCATAAACTAAAACCTTCCCACTTGGCCGCACTTACAACATTTGGGATCATGTATCAACAAGAGATTTGGAGTGGACAAATATCCAAACTATATCACCAGGTGATAACTTGATATATTCATAAATCTAATCAAGGTAATTGGTTGGAATATTTATCGTATTAAATATTTATCTCTTTATCTTATGTTGGTGTGAAAATAATTACAGTTTTTGCCATTAATCCTTGATCCATGCAGATTTTTCTAGAAAGAGTTTCATGATCATGCTTGCCAAATCCTGTATTTTTCTTTAGGACGGTCAAAACATCTATTAACATACTAGCATCTTAGAGAAAATTTGCAGTAAAGAAGCCCACAATTTTCCACATGTATTTGACCTTGGAGACACTTTTGGAGTAACCCCATTAATTAATAATCCTGAGAACATACATGAATAAACATTGCTCTACATTTATTTTCTTAAATCACAGATTTCACCATTTCACTTACCCACTCAAAAACATTCAGTGAATCTCTGCCTATTTTTTTTTCTAGTAAAATGTCCTTTTGAAGATCCTCCACAATGCAACCTGCTCTTTTAGTCTAATTTTATCTTTGCTGTTTCCCAGTGTAGATCTTTGGTTTTCATAAAGGTCAAACGCTTTACTCTTTCCTAAACAAGACTTACTCAAATTTCTAAGTATAATCCTCTCTTCCCTTTGGTCTCTATATATCCACACACTGGGTAAGCCATTTACGATCTGCTCTTCACCATGTTTCCCCTGAGCATTCCAACTCAAATTAATTGTTCCCATATAACACATGAGGACCCGACCTCAGTAGGCACTGTACCACTAAGAATATGTTGGCATGTTTATGTATTGTCCAGAAAAATAAAATTGTTGTGGTAAACGAATATATCTTGAGTTTTATATAACTTTGGTTTTTTTTTGGTCTAAGAATGTTTAAAAATATTACTTTTAAAGCCTGGCTTAATGTCTAGTAAAAATGCATGTATTAATGAATATGTGTAGTTTTCTAAGAATGTAGGGATTTTACATGAATTGCTAATAATGGTACACTTCAAAACTGAAGAGGTAGAAGAGCACATGAAATTTCAATGAATAGTAAAAAGACATCAATTTGACTAACTCGGTACATTTTTTTTGAGACAGGTTTTTGTTCTGTCACCCAAGCTGGAGTTCAGTGGTGTAATCATAGCTCACTGCAACCTCTAGTTCCCAGGCTTAAGGGAGCCTTAGTCTCCCAAGCAGGTGGAAACACAGGTATGTGCCACTGTGCCCAGCTAATTCTTTAATTTTTTGCAGATACTGGATCTTGCTATTTTGCCCAGGCTAATACTTGATAGAGTTTTAAGATATGACTTCACAGCTTGTACTTATTCACAAGTAGGTACTGGAATATACTATTTTTATTCAGCATGCCAAAAGTGAAATATTAATGTGATATATTTGGGGATAATTGCATTTGTGTGAAAATTCTTTTAAATATTTTATCTACACCTGCAGAATAAAAGGGACAAAAAATAAAAACACCTTTAAAGGCATCTATGAGTTTTTGAGCTAGAAAGTAAGAGATGCAAAATCTCTCAAATGTGAAACGAAGACGACATGAAAAAAAAATAAGAAATAAAGAAAAGCTGAGATTTGATTAATTTGTCAATTGCCACTCATAGAGGAGATTTTTGCCATATGGAAATACTGTAGTTAGTAAATGATAGTTTTCCCCTCAGGATATTCAAGCACAATATCTCTTTGAGAAAGGCAATTTATTTCTTAATTTTGAAGAAAGATCCTAGGGACTGATAAACTGTGAAAGGACCCAACAGTGTAATCGCGAGTGAGTAAAAGGCAATTTGACTTTCTGATATTGGCCTTTACCACAGCTGAGAGTAAGACTGTGTAATCATTAATCAGTCTGCATGTACTGGTACACTTAATATTAAAAGTTTACAAAAACAGAGGAAAGGTACATAAGATGGATAACATATATTCCAGAGGGAAAAAATTCATAGGCTACCTGTGTCAGAAAACTAATTTTTGTTGATGGTAGGGATTAATTACTATGATATATTGCGTGAAATATATATACACACACAATTTTTATTCCACAAAAGCAACATGTAAGACTTTGGGGGATGGAGTATATATTAGTGCAAAAAGCCACCTTTTGTTCAGAAAGCACTGGGCACTGCCTTTCATGTTTTTCTACACTTCTTTCCACATTAGCCAAATGAGCCCATGCTCTAAAGACCTGTAGTTAACGCCAATTCTATTTCCCATTTTTATTCTATGTTTTATTTGTCCATAGCATCTAGGAAAACACTCATTTTTTTTTTTCCGTAGTCCTCAATGTCAATCTTAATTTTTCTGGCTTAGTCCTTTCAAAGAATGAAATTGTTCCCTGGACAAGTAAAAGAAAAGTCTAGAAAATAAAATTGTCAAAGAAGAATTATAATTTTCTAAAATAGAAAAAGAGAAACTACATTGTGAGGTTTTTTTTCCCACAGATGTTATAAATTTTGTTGGGAGGAAATGCATGACTATTAGAATCTTAACAAATATCACCCTATTAGTTCTGCAGCATGGGAGGAAATAATTTGGATTATCCACATTTATGTTGGGAGATCTAGGAAGAAGGACCTAGGAAGAGGCCACTACCCCTGGCCTCTCCAAAGATTTTTGATTAAAAAAAATGCTGTTAGGTGGGGTGCGATGGCTCATGGCTGTAATCCCAGCACTTTGGGAGGCCAAGGTGGGTGGATCACTTGAGGCCAGGAGTTCAAGACCAGCCTGGGCAACATGGCAAAACCCCATCTCTACTAAATATATAAAAATTAGCTGGGCATGGTGGCACACCCCTGTAGTACTTGCTCTTTCAATTGGCACGTTTTTGTCCAGTTCCCTGCCTCTCCCAAAAAGAGCTTGTAAAGGTGGATGCCTAAAAGTAATTAACATGCTGTATTTTCTGCTTTGTGATATCAAGATTAGGCCAATATTTAAATATGTTTCTAGTACTTCTGATTTGAAAAATAATTACATGTTAAACAATCTAGATTATTGCCCGATTTAAACGTTTTATACCGTGTGCTACAAAGAACAAATTAAAAACTTTCTAAAGAAGGCAAATTTCTACTTTTCTATGCTATTACTCATGATTATGTTTCAGATAAAACTGGGAAATAAAAAGTTTTGTTTCTTCAAAATAAAAAATGAACTAACTGGGAAATTTTAAAAGAAATAACAATAAAAACACTGACAGAATAACGGTTACCTCTGTGGAGGGAAAAAGGTAATGGGATAGAGAAAAGCCGAAAAAGAACCATCAAGCATATGTGTACAATTTCATTAGTTTAAAAAAAGATTTAAAAATTCTAACATTATGTCATATGCTTCAGTTACCTATAAAAATAGATATTTATCACATAAATATCTGTAGCATATGCATGAATGTGTGTGTGTAAGTACATACATGTATATGTATAAACATATAAAACCTTGCTCAATAACTAAACAAGTAAACTATGGAAATTTTTATCACAACTTTCTTTTCTTATGTTTTTGTGATTTCTCTATATTGATGCATGTGGATCTGATTTACTCAGTCTAGTTGCTATACAATAGTATTCCATTACATGAATAATGCATTAATCTCTGGATAGATAGATAGATAGATCAATATAGATATATATACTGATCAAACTTCCTGTAGGTTTGCCTAGATGGTTAGCTTTCGAAGGAGGTTTTAAAAACTCATCTCCATTAACTTTTTTCTAGATTAAATTGTGCTTTGTTTTTATAATTATCTTCAACTTTCTTACTGTTCTTTCCAATTCTCTAGCTAGCTTCTTAGATTAAATGCTTAATTTATTTTTTGTAATGAAGATATTGGGGCTATTAATAACTTCTAGATATTGTTTTAGCTGCACTTCACAAATTTTGATTTTGTTTTTTTTTTCTTATTTTAGTATTTTTGCTGTCATTCACCTATTACATTTTATAGTTTTCTTTGTGACTTATTTTTTTTAAGCCATTAATTTTTTGGGCTTTGTTTTTATACATCTTCCAAACTGTGACCTTTTAATTACTATTTGTAAGTTAATTTCTAATTTAGTTTCCTCATGATCAGATAACACAGTTTAATGATTATGTTTGTGACTGACAGCATAGTTACTTTTTTTGATACCTTCATATAATATGTAAAGATCAAATCAGTGTATCCGGCATATGCATCACCTTAAATATTTTCCTTTTCCTTATGCTAGAAATATTCAAATTATTCTCTTCCACCTACTTAGAAATGTACAACAGATTATTGTAAACTATAGCCATCCCACTCGTCTAACACTAGCTCTTATTTCTTCTATCAAACAGTGCATTTGTACCGATTAATCAAGTCCTTGTCATCCCACCTCCTACTGCCCTTCTCTGCTTCTGGTAACCACCAATCTACTCTACAATCATGAGATTCACTTTCTACCTCTCATGTATGAGTGAGAACATGCAATTTTTGTCTTTCTGTGCTTGGCTTATTTCTTTAAATATAAGGATCTCCTGTTCTATTAATCCTGCAAATGACAGGATTTCATTCTTTTTATGGCTAAATAAGATTTTATTGTGTATATATACCACATTTTCTTTGTTCATTCATTCCTCTATGGGCATTTAGGCTGTTTCCGTATTTTGGCTATTTTGAATAGGACTGCAATCAACATGGGGGTGTAGATATGTCTTTCATATATTGATTTCCTCTTTGAGAAGACACATATTCAGTAGTGGAACTGATGGATCATATGCTAGCTCTATCTTTAGTTTTCCGAGGAACCTCCATACTGTTCTCCATAGTGGTTGTAAAAATAGTGTACGAGGGTCCCCTTTCTCCACATCCTGGCCAGCATCTGTTATTTATAGTCTTTTTGATAAAGGCCATTCTAACAAGGGTGAGGAGCCATCTCACTACGTTTTTTATTTGAATTACTCTGATGATTAGTGTTGAGCATTATGTCATATGCCTATTGACCAACTGTATATCTTCTTTGGGAAATTGTCTATTCAGATCTTTTGCTCAATTTTAAATCAGATTAAATGTAAAGATATTACATGCTCATGGATTGGAAAAATTAATATTGTTAAAATGACAATAGTACCCCAAACAATTTACATGAAATATAAATTGATATAAATATTTATATGAATATTCATATATAAACATATAAGACTTTCTAGATTTGTATATGAATATTCATATAAATATTTATATGAAAATACCAATGATATTCTTCACAACAATAAAAATGATCCTAAAATATATGGAATCACAAAAGATCCCAAAGAGTCAAGTCAACCCTGAACAAAAGGAACAAAGCTGAAGCCATCACATTACCTGATTGCAAAATTTACTACAAAGCTCTAGGTACCAAATCAGCATGGCTGTGGCATGCAGACAGACACCTGGATCAACGGAAGAGAACAGGGAACACAGATATAAATCCACACATTTACAGCCTACTCATCTTTGACAAAGGCACCAAGAACATACAATAGGGAAAGGACATAAGTGGTACTGAGAAAACAATAACTATATGCAGATGCATAAAACTAGACCCTTTTCTCTTGCCATACATAAAAATCAAATAAAAAATGGATTAAAGACTTAAATCTAAGACTGAAACTATGAAACTACTGGAAGAAAAGTTAGGGAAAAAACTCCAAGCCACTGATCTGGGCAAGTATTTTTTCAAACACCTCAAAAGCATAAACAAGGCAAAAATAAACAATTGGGATTACATCAAGCTAAAAAGCTTTGGTACAGCAAAGGAAACATTAAAAATGAAGAGACAACCCAGAGAATGGGAGAAAATATTTGCAAATTGTCCATATGACAAATGATTAATAACCAGAGTACATAAGGCACTCAAACAACTCAACTTTAGGGTAGTAACATATTATGAGCATGTGAGAGCTTTCCTATAAAGTATATAATTTCTGAAATATATTTAGATTGATAATATCTTACCTGAATGATTGATGATTTAGATTGATAATATACTTACCTGAATGCAGTTCAACCAGTAAAGGTGAAACTTCTCTGTTTCACAACTATTCTTCTCCAGCTTTTACAATAGTATAGTACAAAGTACAAAATACAGAGCATACGAAAAAACCATAAGAACATTTCTATTAGTGTTCCTTTTATAAAATTATAAAAGGAAATCAAAACATGTTATAGAGTATAAAAAGACATCTTGAATTTATTCATTTATTTATTTATATTTTATTTTTTCAAATTCTGCGTATGACCTTAAGGAGACCATATCCAAAGCATTATTAGAAGAGCAGTTCAGTTGATTAAGATGGGAGCATAAGTGCTTGAGAACAATGAATGGCGGCAGCTGGACCTCCTGCTAATCAAAATGACAACATACTATTTTTAAACAAACATAAATGGAAAGTAGGACATCTGTAAGAAAACTTAACTCTTTTGGAAGGAAGAAATTTTTGTTTTTTAAGTAATCAAGGACATAAAGTAACATAAACATACAATGTTAATCTGCTAAGAAAGAGAATCTCAGCTATTTGAGTAGTTTACATGAAAAGTAACAAATAATTTTACATCACTTAAAAGCAGACTGAAGACTCCCACATCAATTTGTCATTTTAATAGAGGAAACCATGTTAACATAATATTTTAGCAGTACAGAATTCATGGGGCTTTTTTGTTTTTATCTTATAATTAAACTCATAAAAGCTGAGTTAACATTGCCAAAATTTTAATGTCTTTCATTGCTTTTCTTCAGACTCACTTGGAATTGTTATAAATTAAGACAAATAAAGTTTATATAAGTGGTGTCCAATCTTTTAGCTTTCCTGGGCCACATTGGAAGAAGAAGAATTTTCTCGGGCCACACATAAAATACACTAACACTACGATAGCTGATGAAATAAAAAACAAAGTCACAAACAAAATCTCGTAATGTTTTAAGAAAGTTTACGAATTTGTGTTGGGCCGCTTTCAAAGCCATCCTGGGCTGCATGTGGCCCGCAGGCCGTGAGTTGGACGAGCATGCTTTATATAAACCTTCTAAACTTTCTCTGTCCATACAAGTTTTTTCTTTCACTACCCTCCTTAATTTTCTCAACAATCAGACTCTTTGTTTTAAGATAAAACTACTCTCTTTTCCCACTGATGAATAAAAACACGTTCAAATACTTCGCATACATACTTGGTCTTTTCTGAAACCATTGCTCCCAGGATAACTTCAATGTTCATCTTTAGCCAAAATATCTAATTTCTCATTTACAAAAAGTTTGGAAGTAAGTGAGTACACAAAACAACTACTTATAGCTGTATGCGCCATTTTTACACCTTCTTAAAGTGGAAAAAATGAACATGTTCAAAATTATAATCAAAAGGAATAAAATTTTATAACATATGCAAATAATGAGCAAAAATTATGGTCTAATATTTCAGTATTCTATCTTGCATAGAAATTATCCAAACATTCAAAGATTATCCATTAATTTATGTTAGACTAGGTTCCTAAACTTAACTAAAAAATGTGGAAATTATGTTTAAGCAGACTTACCACTTAACATAATTACTGTTGAATAAAAGGTTTTTCAGAATTATATTTAAATTTAGTTAAAATCTATTTTTTAAATTTTAAAAAATGTTTATAGATTCATGAGGTTCATGTCCTGAGGTATGTATGTATCAGAAAGGAAAGGAAAGGAAAGGAAAGGAAAGGAAAGGAAAAGAAACAATAATTGCTGAAACAACTGTACAGCAAAGTAAATAATAGAGAAGAGACAACCTACAAAATGGGAGAAAATATTTGCAAACCATGCATATAATAAGGTGTTAATACCCAAAACATATAATAAATCAAACAACTCAAATAACTCAGTAGTAAGAAACAGCCAGATTGAAAAAGGGCAAAGGGCCAGGTGTGGTGTTTCACTTCTCTAATCCTAGGTACTTTGGGAGGCCGAGGCAGGTGGATCATTTGAGATCAGGAGTTGACCAGCCCGACCAACATGGTGAAATCCCATCTCTACTAAAAATAGAAAAATTAGCTGGGCTTGGTGGCGGGTGCCTGTAATCCCAGCTACTTGGGAGCTGAGGCAGGAGAATTGATTGAACCCAGAGGCTGAGGTTGCAGTGAGCTGAGATCGTGCCATTGCGCTCCAGACTGAGTGACAAGAGCATAACTCTGTCTCAAAAAAAAAAAAAGGGCAAAGAATATGAATAGATAATTTCCAAAAGAAGACATACAAATGGGCAACAGGTATATGAAAAAAATGATCAACATCACTAGTCATCAGCGAAATGGAAATTGAAACCACAATGGTGTATCATCTCACACATGTCAGAATTACTATTATCAAAGAGACAAAAGATAAGTGTTGATGAGGATGTGAAGAGTAGGGAACCCTTGTGCACACTATTGATGGGAATATAAATTGATAGAGCCATTATAGAAAACAGTATGAATGCTCCCCAAAACATTAACAATGTATCCACGTGATCCACAATCCCACTGCTGGTTATATATCTAAAGGAGATGAAATCGGTATGCTGAAGAGATCCGCACTCCCATGTTCATTACACCATTATTCACAATAGGTGAGATAGAAATCAACCAAGTGTCCATAATGGGTAATGAATAAAGAAAATGTGGTATATATACATAATGAAATACTATTCAGCTATAAAAAAGAATGAAATTCTGCCATGCCATTTGCAATAACATAGATGAACCTGCGACACTCTATGTTAAGTGAAATAAACCAGGAACAGCAAGACAAACACCACGTTATTTCACTTGTATGTAGAATCTAAAAAAGTCTAAACAAAGAGTAAAATGGTGATTACCAGCGGTTGACCGGTGGGAGAATTGGGAAAATATTGGTCAAAGTATACCAACTTTCAGCTGGACAGGAGGAAAAAGTTCAAGAGATCTATTGTACAGCATGAAGACTATAGCTAATAACAATAAATTGTATACGTAAAAATTGCTAAGTGAGTAGATGTTAAGTGTTCTTGCCACATACAAAAAAATGTGTGTGAGGTAATATATAATGTAAAATAGCTCAATTTACCCATTTCACAATATACACATGTAACAGAACATTGTGTTGTACAACATAAATACATAACATTTTTAATTGTCAATTTAAAAAAGCAGTTTAATATCTAATAATATTTTAATATATGTAAAATAGTATTGAATATGTGTAAAACTAAAACATAGCTATGAAGCTTACAAAGAAAACTGGTATAAAATAAGAAAACTGGTATAAAATAAGATGAACTGATAAAGCCACAATTATAGAGAGGGATCTTAATATACCTTTCTTGAATATTTATAGATAAAGCAGACAAAGAAATTAGGAAGGTTAGATCAAGCAGTCAAAACTCAGTAAGCCTGGTCGAACAGGCATGTAGAGTATCCAACAGATAGGGAGCACGTTCATTTCCATATCAGTTCTTACAGCAGTTGTCAACAATTAAAATGTGACATATTGGCAAAACGCAATAAAATTATTTCCCCACAGCATATATATTTGGGAAACTGAAAACTACACTTCTAAACCAGTCTCAAGTGAAAGAATACATAATAAAAGTCAGAACATACATAGCAAACAGGAGATCGAGACCATCCTGGCTAACACAGTGAAACTCCGTCTCTGCTAAAAATACAAAAAATTAGCCGGGAGTGGTGGCGGGCGCCTGTAGTACCAGCCACTCGGGAGGCTGAGGCAGGAGAATGGAGGGAACCCGGGAGGCGGAGCTTGCAGTGAGCCGAGATCGCGCCACTGCACTCCAGCCTGGGCGAAGAGCAAGACTCCATCTCAAAAAAAAAAAAAAAAAAAAAGAATATACATAGAAAAAAATGATGAAAATTCCATATCTCAACACTTGTGCAATGGTGCTCAAGTAGTACTAGAGAAAGAGTTACAACATGCTTTGCATATAGTATGCATCTATTAGAAACAAAGAAAGAATGAAAGTGTGTGACCTAAGTATGCAATATAAGAAAATAGAAAAAAGCAACTGTGTACACGAGGAAAGTAGAATGAAGGAAAGGATCAAATTAAGAACAAAAATTAATGTAGGTCAATTTTACTTACAAATATTAGAAACAAAAATGCTGTATGAAATGTCAAAACAAATCAAGGAATATATACATTTCAAAATGTGAGATACTAAGTGTCAGCGGGGATATGGAACAACTGCTTTTACGCACTGCTGAGCTGCTAGAATGAGAAATTGTTAAAACCCACTTTGAAAATCTCTTAGCAAATTTTAATAAATTCATAAATTGGGAAATATATCCAAATGAAAGATTATCTCAGTATTACATTTAAGAATGTTCTAATAATTCACAAACACCTCAATTCCTCCTCGCATTTTTCTGAACTGAAATTTTTTATTTACAAGAACAAACATTTACTGAGTGTCAATAATTAGTGAGGAATAGTCTAACAGGCTGGAAAGACACAATTATGTACAAGACAGGGGTTGTGCCATAAAGGGATTCATGGACAACTTCAAGGACAGACCTGGAACTACTAATAGATGAGAACATAGAAGTACCATAAGTATTTACAAAAGACTATGATGAAAAATACATTGGATATAAAGATTAATTCTGCTCAAAGAGGTGTGGACAGAAGTTGCACAGAAAATACTCCCCAGATGTGGTGATATTTAAGTACGACCTTGTAGGATGAATATGAGTTTTCCTCGCAAACAGCTTCTGGGGAGGGGTGAAGATTGAATTTTAAATAGCATCAACAACTTGAAGAAAGTTTTGAAGATAAAGTGCATGGTATGTTTGAAGGGTTTGTGTAGTGACGAAAGAAGAAGCTGAGAAATTAGCCAGGCACAGTGGTGTGCACTTATAACCTCAGCCGTTGTGGAGGCTGAGGTGGCCCTCTCACTTGAGCTGGGAGTTTGAGACCAGCGTGGACAGCAGAGCAAGACCCCTGTCTCATATCTATATATACATGGCTAATTGAATGATATGGATGATATTAGAAGGAGTAAAATAGCTACTGCGAAATTACCAGTACATCAAATTGTTTTAAATCTGCTGCTGAAAGAAATGATAACTCATTTGCAAAAGAATGTCATGTGACTACTTGACATTCTAGAGTCAACATATATTACTAACAGCTTAAACATCCCAAGAAATTCCTACTGTTTTAATTCAAAAGATTTAGGTCATTTTAAAAAAGATAATTTTGGTGAAGATAAAATAGAAAAGTCTGAAATGCTGTGTGTGTGTATGTTTTTCTTTTTTAAATATGTGTTACCATTTTGGACATTCACTGAATGACAGTGTATTTCTCTACTGATATTTTTTAAAGAGGTAGCCAACCCTACCTGTTGGCTGTTGAAACAAGTAACATGCATTTTATAATGAAAATAATTGTACTATTTTCTTAGTCCTGTGTTTAATATGCTTAAACACATACAAAAGCCTAATTTAATAGAGCTAATAAGCTTAATATTTTTAATTTTTTATTTAAATCATATATTAGGGTAATTTGGGTTACATACAACAGATATCCACTTGGGTTTCTTAAACCAAAAAAGGGAATTTGCAATAAGGATATTCAGGTATGGTGGAATTCCAGGGATACTTCATCAAGCCCTAGGAAGAGTAAAAATAACAATAGCTCCAGGGACTTCAGAAATAAGAGCCTTGTGTCTTCTCAGTTCCATTCTCAGGAATCTAATTCACTGTTGGATCCATCAGCCTTGGCTAGCCTGGCAGGGCCATAGAGAAGAGCAGCAAGTTAGAGCAGTCGCGGGCTACTTTGCACTGGATCAATATATCCATGAGAAAATATGAATTTTACGCATGTTTCTTCCTCTGAATAGAGGTTCCAAAGAATTAAAACATTTTGCTTTATACACAGGTGAATGAGTGAGTCTAAAGGTCTTGCTTTCTTTTTATCTCACTGAACTTATATATCCTCTTTATCCTAACACTTGGCTATAAAGAAAAGGTGTGTAAAAATAACACAGGCCAAGTTCAAACATTTTCTTTATGTTTTGTTTGGGAAAATATCTGACATAATGTTTGTCAGAGGCAAAATGTAACAGTTGCCAGGGAACTATAGTCAGTGGCTATAAAAAGATTAAGATAGGTCCTGTACTAAATGTTACCCTTAGCAAGAAAATCCAGCTAAAGAATGGCAAATGAGATGGATGTTCCACCCTTATCTGCAAGGGATACGGTGAAGAGGCATTCAGTTTGCAGAAATCAAACAGTCCCTGTTTAAGTTTGAGTGTAGACTTTCTCTTTGGTTGTGCTAAGAAAAGGAGATGGATTTGAGTCATGGGTCATGGACTTTGCACGTCCCTCGGCTAAGGAAAAAAAAAAAAAAAAAAGCTTGAAGAAGCTCAGGAAAGAGCCCAAATTTCACACATGTGCAACTGGCCTGAAGCACTGGAGTGGGTCCCAACCCTAAAGAGTGCTGTAAGGTTACAGGGATCATGTTACCTGAGGTCTCTGGAAAAGCCCCAAAAAGAGAACATTGTGGTTCATAACACAGGCCAACAGCAGGTCACGCTGAGGGCTTATTACATCCCAGACAATTCACTGACAATTCTCTCGCTTTATTTTAATTAATCTTCAAAATAACCTGAGATAAGCATTATTCTTTCCTACAGTTTACGGTTGAAAAAAAATGAGGCTTAGCGAAATCAAGCAGTTTGCTCCAGTAAATGAGAGTCGGAATCTGAATCTAGGGCTCGTGCTTTTAAGGGCCATGCTCTCGTGACCACACAGACATCCTTCCCTTCTTAAGAAAGCACCAGATGTCCTTGGAAATTTATGCCTTTAAACGTTGGCTCTGGAAAGTAGTGAGAGACTGACAAATGGCCCCACATGAGACCCAAGTCTTTGAACCACGTGAATTTACTCTAATACTCTCTATAAACAGATGTCAGCATAAAGAATTTAAGAGGAAAACCAGTCGCTCCATTGTTAAAAGTTTACCCTAAAGTATACAAAGCGCTGACAGTTTCTCAGGCAGCACCATACCTTAGTAAAGCACTAACTTTGTGCCATATTAAAGATATGTTACTTTTACTGGGGTTATGAATTTGATTATTTTTAAATGTTTGGCAATTTAGCAGGTCATATTTGCCAACCCCTTAAGGCTTTTCTTGCAACTATAAGAAAGAGTACTCCTCACTTTTGCCAGTGTGACTACTTCTCTATTGTATACGCATCCAAAACAGGGTTGCAGCTCTATGTTCTCATTTCTATGTTTATATATTAGAATTAGCAAGGATATTTACTATTGTTATGAGCAAGCACGACAAAATTTTTCATTATAATTATGTATAATTAACTTTTAACATTTATATAGGTATATAATTTGTATGTTGTAGTTCATAATTATTGAAATAATATAATGAATTATTAATTATAATTAATAAATTTAATGATAACAGGAATTAGTATTTTGTAGAACCATAAATTCCCATATCATATTTTTTTCTTTTACACATTTTTTTGTTTCCTAATTTGTATACTGATTATTTATGTATTTCCTCAACTATATTATAGGAACTATTAGGTAAGGACTGCAACCTTATTGTAGTCCTAGTTTTTGTACCACAGTGGTATTTATCCTAGTTATGCTGAGGAGTTGGTGGTCTTTAAATTTGATACCTGAAGTGCAGTGCATTTAAAATAATTTTGAGATACATATCTGAATTTCTCTATCATAGCAATACCTTCTATTGTTTGAAGGTATAGCTCAATGCCTTCTTTCTTCCAGGGCTTAATAAATTGCTTCAGACAAGGATTTTCAAAACTAGACATTGTATACCTCTTCCATAATTTTTGCCAAATAAGTCACTTGTACTATTATCTAATTGAGTAATATTTTCTTTAAATAAATTCAGAGCCTTACCTAGAATGCTATCTACAAGGAAACTGTGGAACACTTGCAAGTGGATATCTTGCCTTAAATAAGTCTTGGTCAAAAGCAACACACTGAAAACAAAATTCTAGCTGTATATTCTTACCTGCCCTTAACTGAACTGAGGGGAGAGAGAGAGAGAGTAGAAATTATTAGAGAAACATGAAATACACACTGGTACTAATATGGGACTTTATCCTTCACATAATTAGATTAATTGGAAGAAAGTTTTAAAGGATGTAACTTTTTAAATGATCTAACGTGCACTGCTTAGTATCATTTTGCTTACTATCTCTAATCATTGCTTACAGCCATGACCCACATTGGGAAGCATGCCTTATCCCATGACCCCCAAACAGAATACACATCAGACCTGAGTTTATATCGCCTCTTCTTAACTGTTTGATCTTTGGCAAGATACCTGAATTCCTTTAAGTCTTGATTCTTCATCATCAAAGAGGGATGATAATATTTACATTTCAAGATCACTTTGAGAATTTATGAGATAATAATCACACCGTGTCTATTCCTGTGCCTGGAATTTATTAAAAAACATGAAGACCTACTATATGCCAGTCACTCTCCTTGGTACTCAGGGTACAGAGGAGCACATGACCAAGAAGAGTTCTGCTTTTAGCTTCTTTTGAGGGAAAATCAACTACGAACATCTCAATAAACAAGCAAAGTCACTTCGGGTGTGATAAAACGCTCTGAAGTAAATAAAACCAGCTGATATGAAAGAAAGTGACTGGTATTCAAGAAATACTCATTTCCATCCTGACTCTTGCCCCTATATGATTGATATTTAGTACACGGGAAAAAATGGAGACTGTGTTAAGAATATGCTTGCTTATTTATGTCAGGCAGGTACAAACAGTGAGTGTAACAATGGCAGTTAAAATCATATCTAAATACATGGCCCTAATTTTAAGCTTCTGGATTAAGAAATTTAAGATCTTCCTTCTGAAGTTATTTTCTGTAGAATGTCTGATCTTCTCTTAGAAAACATTTAATTGTTCATGTCATGCAAATAAAATACAGCTGAAGGTTTATCACCTACTTTTGTCATGGCTGTGTGTGTGTGTGTGTGTGTTTAATCTCTAGAAGTTATTTTATTATGTTTGATGGGTTTGACTTAGGAGAGTTGAGAAAATTTTTTCACATAATTAGAGCCCCTAACATTCTTTTGGAAAAGTAACTAATAATTTAAAAATTACCCATATTTTTATTTCTACACAAATTAATTTCCTAGAGCAAATTTTTTTTGACAAAACTTCTAAAAATCTGCAATATAAGAAATAGTAAGCCACTCCTTTTAAACTGAATTACAATGAACCTTCTATATGCTGTATAGAAGCAGGAACTGATTGCTGAATTCAGAAAAGAGTCCCTTAATGGGCAGCGCTCAGAGGTCAGGGTGTAGGTGATGACAGAATGGGTAACTGAGATGGAATAATTTGCTTTCGCACCTGAGACAAAGGATGGAGTTATTTAGATAAAGAGAAACAAGTTCGGGGATGCCAAAGACCTATTATTTGACCTGTGGAAGATAAATGAATTGATTTGAGGCATTACACACTAATTTTGGAGGGCCAGGAAAATAGTTCTTCTAATTTCTTTATTACTTAGCCACTCTAGTCATTTGCAATGATTTTGAGTTTTGTTGCTTTGTTAGCATTCCTCTGATGTCTAAATGGCATAATTATTGGAATTAAGATTTTGAAGAATCAATTAGAAAAGTCTCTAGTTGGATACTCAATTAACAACTATTGCCAAGGCAGCTACTCAGCTCTCACTGTCTTTCATCTCAGCCATAATTGAATCCTGCTTTTCTAAAATAACAATGAACCTTTTGATCTCTGTGAAGAAGGAAAGATCAAGCTGATCCTCAGAATCCACAAATGAATGTCTTTCATCCCCCAAACCTTCTTCAAAGATGCAGTTAAATTTGAGTTGCAGTTATGTTTTCAGTATAATTACCAGGCACAAAAGAAAATTGCTTCCTTTATTATCATAACCAAAAAAAACATTTCTTTCTTCTTCCAGTTTTTTTTAATGTTACATTTAAAATCAGTAGTTTCATGTAAATTTTACTTTTTCTCTGGCAACTTACAATAAAAGCCTTTCAAAGTGATTTCACATTTTTTTTTCTTTTTTTTCTGTCAGAACTTTTACCTCTAAAACAAGTAGTTCAGTGCCACTGGCCACTAATTTACTTCAGAAACATAATGTTTTCTGCTCTCCAGAACAGCAATTATGAATGCTTAACAGACCAGATGATGTAGTTCTTGTTCTGACCCCAATGTTTACTATTTGTTCTTTAGCAAGTGAAATTTGAGTTCTGAACTCCCAGTTTCATATCTGTAAAACAACAATATTTTGTCCATAATATTATTTGAAAGGAGAATCAAATGTAAATGCACCTGTGCTGCTTTTTAAACATTGCAATAAACTCTACAGTGTAAGTTTTATTACAATAAAACTTTTTATTATCATAGCTCTAAAAGAACTCAAGCAGCATGCAAGGGTTCATAAAGAGCTGCAATGGTTAACTTCATTTTTTTTTTTTTTCAGTTTCAAATTTTATTTCATTAACTTAAAAGGTGGACAAAATGTTTATTTTAAATCGAATTGAAATTTATCTGAAACAAGTAACTCATTTCAAGTAACTTATTTTACAGTCCATGGTCCACTTAAAAATATTCTTTCTTCCAAAAAAACTGCATTGAAAGACAAAAAAAATCTTTTATACACCATAAAAGCGAGATGCAAACTTCTGATGTAAATTTGTTTCACTGTCACTCCGATGATAAAGATGAGAGGCACAAGCGTTCGCAGTTCAGTTAAATGATGCAAACAAAAAGCTTCTGTTTCCCTCTGATACAAATTAGAAGTCTCCATTCATGTCTCTTACAGTAGTACCACATACTTGATGCTGATACTAGGTTACTTCTTTTTCTTTCCTTTCCCTTTTTTACTTCCCTCTGCTTGTTAAAGACTTTGGTCAGCACCTCCTGCTTTTTGTGTCCTTGTTTTTAGTTTAGGTATCGTTTCTGCTGCATACAACATTACTGACTTACGTGATGGGAACTGCACAAGGCAGAGGCTGCCATCTTCCTGTTTGAGCTGGACCCCGACTCTGCCTCTGTATTAGACATCACGATTCCATTCTCTAGAGTGCATTTTATTTTTCTCAAGAAATACGTTAAGTCCAACTGCTGAACATACATCTTGAATCTCTGTAGCTGTAGGATTTTCAACAGCCTTACTTATGGGGATTCGCCTTCCCTCTGCGATGGTCTTCTTATTGTTTAAATAAGCAGGATAGATACAAATAAACCTGTCCTGGTCGGCCGGGGACCGCGCGGCAGCGCAAGCCATCTTCACAAGACACTAACAACAGCCCAGGAGCCGTAGGTAGGAACCCGGGAGGAACCCGGCTCCAAGTTTCCGAGATAGCCCGCCAACTTCATTTTTTTATTGCTCACTTTGTGCGGCCACTTACAATTGTATGGGCAATTGGCATTTTGAGAGCCTGAATTTAGTGCTGAAAGCCTCAGTTCTGCTTTAAACAAATCCGTCGAGAGGACCACTGAGATTCCAGAGGTAGGAATTCGGACAGATCCAGATCTACCCTTACTCATTACTCTGTTAGGCTTGATGTATGTATCTGACCAATGGACTGCCTCAAGAAGTTCATGAAAATTTACTTATAGCAATAATGACACAAGGGATACTCCATCCATAATAACATCAATTTAATTACAAATCTGTGTTAATACTATCCTCTCTGTCGCTCATTACCTCATTCACCAAACCTTTGACAAACAAAGCTACTCTAGAATTTATTCTATGATTTGGTCCAAATGGCTCTCATCTGGAGAGTTCTCCAAAATACAAATCAGGGATTTCAGTTCTGTAGAAAATTGGAGACCCCTTAAACAAATGTCTGAGAACATGTTGCATTTTATTTCACGGAGTAAGCTGAAACTGAGCAGAGCTGATTGAGAAGATGATGTCAGAAAAAGGAGCCTAACAAACAATAAGACACTGTGATGGTAAATTTAATGTGTCAACTTGACTAGGCCACAGTGCCCAGTTGTTTTAGCAAACACCCAGTCTAAATGTTGCCATGAAGATAACTTTTAGGTGACATTAACATTTAAATTAGTAGATATTAAATAAAGCATATTATCCTCCATAATGTGAATGGGCCTCATCCAATCAGGTGAAGGCCTGAAGAGCAAAAACATGTTTTCCAAAGAAGAAGACATTTGGCCTAAAGACTGGAACATAAAACCTTATCTGAGTTTCTTACCTATCTATGAAATTTGGACTCCATGCTGTATGATCAACTCTTACTTGAATTTCTAACCTGCTAGCTTGCCTTACAAATTTTGTACTTCTCAGCCCCTACAAGTTAGTGAGCCTATTCCTTACAATAAACCTTTCTCTTTCTCTCTCTCTCCATATATATATATATATAAAATGGATATATACAATCGATAGATATATAATGGATAGATATATAATGGAGAGATATAATGGATAGATATATAATGGATATATATAATGGATAGATGTATAATGGATATATATACATGTATCTCCATCTATGTGTATATACATATATATACACATATACACACACACACGCACACACATTCCCCCACTATATATATATATGTGTGTGTGTATATATATGTATGTGTGTATATATATGTATGTATAGTGTGTATACATATATGTGTGTGTATGTATATTCTGTTGATTCTGTTTCTCTGGAGAATCCTAATGCAGGTCTGCTGTGATTGTTATAAGAAAAGACGTTTTCTTCACTTATTTTTATAATCCAACAAAATGAAGTGGAGAAGTGGACAATAGTTTCAATTGTAAATTCACTCATTGAATAGTCCTTTCAAACTCATCTACTTCCAGTTCTCCAACATTTATTTTTTGCATTTCAACTAAATGTCTAACGTGAAATCTTACAGCAGCAGAATTCTGTGTTCAAGAAGCCAAGTTTCTAAATAAAAGTTTTCTTTCCTGCCAAGTTCTAATGTTATCTCAAAGATAATACCTTGTGATCTTAAATTATAGTCATTTACAAATATCATTAAAATCCATTTGTGTACTTTGGAAAGAAACCTAAAACTTGCTATCTATAAAGACATAATAGAACTGTAATTCACATTCATTCTGGGAGGCCCAAAACATCATTTTTTAAAAGAAAATAGAACACAGAAAGGAACTAACATTTAGAGAGTAGCAAATAGTTGTTTGAAAAATTAAGAGAAATGATCACTGTAGATGTAGTCTGCATGTTTGCACACAAACCAATCAGGAACAAGCTGACTCAATTATCTAGTCATAACTGTGCCAGGCCCTTTGGGTGCGGAAGCTGTAATCTAATGAGAGAGACAAAGCTAAAATATTAAGCATTTATGTCAATATTCCCAGGTTCCCAAACCTTTTGTTTAGATCTGGAAATAAAATAATAAAATAAAAATTACCCCAAAAGTTAAGCTGATTGTTCGAGGTTATAGGAATGACCAGAGCAGGCCCCCACTAGTTTATCTCAATTTTCCACCGCTGAAGCCCTGCTCCTGGAGTTCCAGGAAAACCATCCAAAGATCATCGAAAAGTCAAGGTTCTCTATTTCCTCAATTCCTAGAATGCATGGATTATAAGAATAACACACCTATAAGGTGTGTTATTTATTTTAAAATATTTGGAGCAAAGAAAATCACTAAAAAACCTGTGTGTGTGTGAATACATATGTGTACACACACACACACATACAAACCCATGTACATGGAGGTAGAGAGGGAGACGTACTTCAATTTCAGAAATTTTTAATTTTTTAAAAATGCATGCTTTAAAAACCAAATTTCATAGATATTATGTGTAAAAAGTCATAAGACTATAGAGATTCAAAAGAGAAGGGCAACAATGTGACTGAACAAATCGAGATGGATTTCAAAGGGAAGGTAACAGGAGAAGAGGACATGAGGAGGAATCATTTGGGAGCGGCAACAGTATGAGCAGAAGTGCTGGAGAAGAAATGACTGAAATTGATTTTGGGAAACTGACCAGTGTAGAATGAAGAACCTGGGTACTAAGCAGTGTAGAATGAAGAGCCTGGGTTGTAAGTAGCTGAGATAAATTTAGATTGATTGAGAAGCCTTATTGTGGGCAGAACACCTGAAGGGTTTGATCTTCTCTGTACATCCAGCATTTAGAACTGTCCTTGCTACATTGGGCATTTAAAATTAAATATAAAGTGAAATTTTGCTTGATAGAGGAGGTAGTGAGACGGCAATTTCTTTTTTTAAAAAAAATCTCAAAAGTATCTTGGGTTATTTTCTCCCATAGGCCTCATATTTAAACCATTCATGCAAGTACATTTTTAAACAATCCCAAACTGATTCAAACTATTGCGTTCATAATATTATAAAATCATATATTCCCCAAAACTCAAAACTTTGTAACAATTATGATGTTAAATTGACTAGAACTAAGCTAGCACAGAGACATGTTTTCCAGTGCTACAAATCACTTTATTTTGCTGTCATTCAAGTAGTATATCACTGTTTTAATGATACCTGGGATTTGCCTTAATTAGGTATAGTAAGACACACATGCTCAGAAATGGCTGTCATGAAGACGGAAGTTTGTTATACTCATAGATCCCTAGAAACAGGGGGCTGGCGAGCATGCAAGGGGATTGGTCAGAAGGCAGAGGGAGTGGGAGAACATGGGGGTAGAAGTCTTTACTGTGGTTTCCTTTGGAAATTATGGGCCAGATAGTGTAAATGGTTTAGAATTGGCTAATTTGAATACTTTTAGCAGACTCTGGGGCATAGGCACTCTCTCTAGTTGTCTGATATCTGGCCCTGGGGTATTAGGACAGGGGGATAGTGACCTGAAGTACAAGGGCCTGATAAAGGAGGTGGCTGAGTTATGGGCTCTGGATTGGTTGGTTTGCATTTGAAAGTTGTGCTCAAGGGAGAGTTGCATATTATCTCTAGGAATTGGCTAATCCTAGGAGGAGCAGTCTCTCCAAGCTCAGCAAGCCCTGCGTGTCAAATCAGCATAATACAGAACATAAAAAGATAGGGTTCGATCACATAGATGCGATAACTGCAATTCAGAAGCTGTGGCTACCCGGCACATAGGTCTGGTCTACTAAATATAGCCCAGAATATCCTAAGATGTTATCAACAAACGTGAAAGGAGGCCAAAAAGACCAAAATACTACCTAGGGAGCGAATTATGAGGCAAGAAGCAGACTAAGCCTTGAAGCACTGGGACTGACTCCATGACATCCCAACATTTGTGCTGGATGAAACTCTAAGCTACTCATATGAAAACCTTTCTTGAGAACAGTAGCTTCAGTGGGGAAGATGGGAGCAGCTGAAAAACATTAGATGGAATGGGTAAGAGCACAGAGAGGGGGAGCTTTAAAAAATTTCCCACTTGAGGAGTCAACAAACGAAAATAACAAAATGAGAGATGTGAAGATAGCTGGCCCAAAAATAACTGCTTAGGAGATGAATTAATTCCAGATAAAATGTTAAAATGGAGCAACCCAAAAACGAGTTTAAAATAAGTGTTTAAAGTCCTCAGAGAGGCAAAGGAAGGAATGTTCTCTATTTAAAAAAACAAAAAACAAAAAACAAATTATATGAATAGAAAAATAGTTACTAATCCTAGAAAATATATAGGCATCTAAAAACACTCAAAACTGAAAGGATTACTATAGAATCAACAAAAGTAAGGAAAGAGTTAAGAAAATGGAAGAAAGAACTGAGATCTGGAGAGTCCGTGAGAACCTTATTTAATAGTTTAATAGGATACCAGCAAAAGATAATAGAGGAATGTTGGAACAGCATATTCAAAAAGATGACAAAGAAATTGTAATATATATATAAATAAAAATTGATAAGGAAAACAGTAACCCTTAGTTTACCAATCTAAGAAAAATTAGAGGGGAAAAAAGAAGCCAGGAAAAGTCTTTGATGAAACAAAAACATGAACCAAGATGATTCATGTAACTCCAAATACATTATAGTAACAATAATGTAAATGGATTAAATGACCTTATTAAAAATCTGAAATCATTGGCTTGGGTATAAAAAAAATCAGTTATGAGCTGCTTATGATAGACAATTGTACGTACATGCACACACACACACACACACCAGAAAATTTCAAAATTAATAAGACTAAGAAATATACTGGCATATATGAACCAAAAAACTTTATATAGCAGTATCAGTCAAAATAGGAAATGAAGGAAAACCATTAATATGAATAAAACATATAAACCAAAATCCTTGAAAAGACCGTAAAAATTATAAATTTCTGTATCTTTAAACAACATGAACTTCAAAATATCAAAAAACTGTAAAACACAGATTACAAAATAAATTGACAAACTCACAATTATAATGAAAGCATTTAAGACCTCTCTCAGAAACTATATATTTGGAGAATATGTAGCAGATTTGAGTGACACAAATCTTGGGCTATATATATAGTATAATGTACATATATCGTACATATATGTACATAGGTACTATATATGTATGCATGTAATTAGTATTATATGTGTATGCACTATATATAGTATTAATGAACACATATATAGTACCTATATACTATATAGTACATACATATATAGTTAATACATACATATATAGTACCTATATGTATATACACATGCATATATGTACTATATATGTATATTTAATATAAACACATGTACATATAGATTACATATATGTATAGTACATATAGTATATATGTATGTACTAGATATGTACTATATGTAGTACATATATATGTATATATTTTCCTGCAACAGAGAACCTAAGAAGAATGCATATTCTAAATCATGCATGCAACATTTTCAAATATTTATAAAAGTAACCATAGGACTTTGGGTTTCAAAATGGCGAAATAGAAGCAAACTGGCTTCACACCCCCAGACAAAAAACTAAAAACCAAATATACAACAAAAAGGATATAGATAGGTAGTATAAAAATATGTGAATTGAGATAACTAAATGTCCAGATGTGTGAAGGTCATGACGTTAAAGTGAAAAAAAATTTTTTTTTTTAGTTTTTCACTGGGGGGAGTGTGTGAGTTACCCTAAGTTACTGGTGGCGTATCCATACGGGTCTGCAGCAACATCAGTCCTTGCCTCCTCAGAAGAAAGAATTAAACTGAGGAGTATAAAGTAGAAAAAGAGACCGAGGCAAGTGTTAGAGCAGGACTGGAAGTTTATTTTTAAAAGGCTTTAAAACAAGAAAGAAGGGAAAATTTGTTTGGAAGAGACCCAAGTGGGCACCAGAAGGTCAACAAGAGAAAAAGGCAGGTTTGAATTTGATCCTAGGAGTTTATAGGCTTGCCTCTTTCCCATGATTCTTCCCTTAGGATGGGCTTCCCGCATGCTCAGTGACCTTCTTACCCTTGGGAACTGAACATATAGTGTGTTTAGGCCATTGTACGCATGCCCATATGAAGCTTTCTTCCCTTTTCCAGTGGTATGCACGCAGAACATCATACTTCACCATTTTGTCTCTCAGTGCGCATGCCCAGGAAGTTTCTTTTTCCTGGTAACTGTATTCAATTAACACTTTAATGTTAGTAGCTGTGGATCATCGGGAGATGATCCCTCCCTGAGGCCCTGGCGCCTGTCAGATTATCATTATTAGAGGGGCAGTGTGATCATTGTTGAACCCTCACCTGATATTCCTAGTGGGAGGTGGGGGATGGTGGGGGAGAGCCCTCTCCTGCCCTCCTCATGCCTATCTAACTGTCTGTAACAAAGATATTTTCCTGCAATCAACAGAGAACCTAAGAAGAATACGTATTCTAAATCACGAATGCAACATTTTCAAATATTTATAAAATTAACCATAGGACTTTGGGTTCCAAAATGGGGGAATAGTAGCAAACTGGCTTCACACTCCTAGACAGAGAACCAAAAACCAAATATAAAGTAAAAGGGAAATTGGTAATATAAAAATACGTCAATTGGGACAACTAAATGTCAAATGTGTGTGTGAGGGGAATGACATTAAAGTTATTAATTTTTTTTTTTTAGTTTTTTCTTTGTTGGTTCTATTTTTTTGTGATCTAAGACGTTGTCATCTCTTTAAGATAACTTGCTATCAGATGTTTCTATAAGCCTTATGGTAACCGCAATGCAAAAAACCTATAATAGATAAACTAACAATAATAAGTAAAAAAATGAAGTCAGGTGCAGTGACTCATGCCTGTAATCACAGCACTTTGGGAGGCCAAGGAGGACAGATCACCTGAGGTCAGAAGTTTGAGACCAGCCTGGCCAACATGGTGAAACGCTGTCCCTATTAAAAATACAAAAAATTAGCCAGGTGTGGTGGTGCATGCCTGTAGTCGCAGGTGCTTAGGGAGGCTGAGGCAGGTGAATTGCTTGAACCAGGGAGGCAGAGTTGTGGTGAGCTGAGATCATGTCACTACACCCTAGCCTGGGCAACAGAGTGAGACTCCATCTCAAAAAAAAAAAAAAAAAGAGGGAAACATACTACCAAAGAAAATCAATCACAAAGGAGGCAGTAAGAAACAAAAGCAGAACAGGAATAGGTGTACTTAGTAAAGCAGATTACAATTTAAGTTTCTAAAAATGAGATAAAGGTCACTCTATTTATAGTTCAATATAGCTCATCATGTTCAATCCATTTATATGATGAAGGGGTTACTTTTACAAGAAGATATAACAATTTAAAAAATCTAACATTTTAAATCATGTTAAACACCCAACATTAGAGCTCCCAAATATACAAATAGACCTAAAGTGAGAGTAGACTGTGATATAGTAATTGTTGACGACGTTAACACCACAACCTCAGTAATGGACAGATCATAGACGGAAAATCAACAAAGCAACATCAGAATTAAACTACACACTAGACCAAATAGGCCTAACTGACATTTACAGATTAATCCACCCAACTGCTGCAAAATACACATTCTTTTCATCAACACGTGGAACAGTCTCCAGAACAGACCGTATCTGAGGCCACAAAACAAATTTGAATAATTTTTTAAAAGTAGAAATTATATTGTTTATTCTTGACTACAATGGGATAAAACTATAAATCAATAAAAAGAAGAACTTTGGAAACTACAAACACAAGGAAATTAGACAACATGCTTCTGAATGACCAATAAGTTAATAAATAAATTGAGAAGGAAGTTTAACAATTTCGTGAAACAAATGAAAATGGGAATAAAACATACCAAAATTTATGAGATACTGTAAAAGCAGTACTAAGAAAGAAATTTATGGCAATAAACGCCGAAATAAAAAAGTAGAAATACTTCAAATAAATAGTCAGACAATGTACTTCAAGGAAGTAGAACAAACCAAACCCCAAATTAATGCAAAATCATAATAATAATAAAGGCCAAAGGAGAAATAAATAAAATTGATAAAAAATACGGAAGATTGATAAAATGAGAAGTTGTTCATTAAGAAGATAAACAAATTAACAAAGCTTTAGCCAGACTAAGAATAAAAAAGAGATGGTCCAAATAAAATCAGGATCCAAAAAGGAGACAACTGAGACCATAAAAATAGAAAAATAATTAGAAACTATTATGCACAATATATCAAAACAAACTGGAAAACCTAGAGGAAATAGATACAGTCCTGAACTCATTAACCTGCCATGGTTGAAATGTGAAGAAATAGAAAACTGCAACAAACCAAGGATGAGTATCGAGATAATAACCATAATAAAAAGTCTTCTATTAAAAGGAAAATCCAGGACCTGATGGCATTACTGCTGAATTCTACTAAACACTTAAAGAACAGCTAATACCAATTCTACTTAAAGTCTTCAAAAAAAAAAAAAAAAAACAAACTGAAGGAAAGGGAATGACTCCAAATTCAATCTATGAGGCAAAGCATTACCATGATACCAAAACCAGACATGAATAAAACAAAAACATGGGTAAATATCACTGATGAATATTGATGTAAATGTTCTTGAAAAATGCTAGCAAATGTAATTCAGCAGCACATTAAAAATTATAATTCACTATGATCGAGTGGAATTCATTCCAGGAATGTCAGGATTGCTCTACATTCCCAAATCAGTAAATGTAATACTCCACATTCATAGAATCAAGAACAATACCATATGATTATTTCAATAGATGCTGAAAAAGCATTTGATAAAATTCAACATCCCTTTATGAAAAAATTCTCATCAAACTGAGTATAGAAGGAACATATCTTAAAATAATAAGGACAATTTTGGCAGAACCACAGCTAACATCATAGTGAATAGAAAAAAAATTGAAAGCCTTTGCTCTAAGACTGGAACAAGACCCAGGTGCCCACTCTCACCATGTTCATTCAACACTGGACTGGAAGTCCTGACTAGAGCAATTAGACAAGAGAAAGAAATAAAGGACATCAAAATTGGGAAAGAAAAAATCAAATTAGCCTTGTATACAGATAACATGATTTTATACTTAAAAAGTCCTAAACACATGGACAAGAGGGGCCAGGGGGAAGGGGTCGGAGAACATTAGGACAAACACCTAATGCATACTGGGTTTAAAACCTAGATGATGGATTGGTTGGTGCAGCAAACCACCATACACGTGTATACTCATGTAACAAACCTGCATGTTCTGCACATGTATCCCAGAACTTAAAGTGAAACAAATGTAAAAAAATTCTGAAGACTACACAAAAAAAACTGTTAGAACTGACAAATGAATTTAATAAAGTTGCAGGCTACAAAATCAACATATAAAAATCAGTAGCATTTATATATACACCAATAGTGAATAATGTGAAAAGGAAATGAAGAAAGCAATCGTGTTGATAATACCTGCAAAGAATATAAAATACCTAGGATTCAATTTAACCCGATATGTAAGAGATCTATACAATGAAAATTATAGAACACTCATGAAAGAAATGGAAGAAGACATACAAAAAAGTGGAAAGATATTCCATGCTCATGTATTAAAACCATGAATAGTGTTAAAATGACAATAGTACCCCCAAAATTTACAGAAATGCAATCTCTATTCAAAATACCAATTACTTTTTTCGCAGAAATAGAAAAAGAAATTATCCTAAGATTTAAAAGAGCCTGAATAGTTAATGTCAGCCTGAGTAAAAACAACACAGCTGGAGGCATCACTTTACCTGACTTGAAAATGTACTACAAAGCTGCAGTAACGAAATTAGCATGGCACTGGCATGAAAACACACACACAGATGAACAGGAGAGAATAGAGGACACAGATATAAATCCACACATTTTCAGCCAACTCATCTTTGACAAAGTCACCAAAAAGAATACAATAGGGAAAGGACTGTCTCTTCAAGAATTGGTACTAGGAAAAGTGGGTAACTGTATGTAGAAGAGTGAAACTAGACCTTTTTCTCTCACCATACACAAAAATCAAATCAAAATGGATTACAGACTTAAATCTAAGACCTGAAACTCTGAAACTACTAGAAGAATCTTTGAGGAAACACTCCAGGACATTGCTCTGCACAAAGATTTTTTTTTTTTTCTAACACCTCTAAAGCACAGGAAACCAAAGTAAAAATATACAAATGGGATTATATCAAGCTAATTTGGCACAGTAAAGGAATCAACAAATAAAAGGCAGTCTACAGAATGACAGAAAATATATGCAAACTACCCATCTGACAGGGTATTAAAAACCAGAAAAAATTCAGAGTTCAAACAACTCCATAGCAAAAACAAATAATCTGATTTAAAATTTGGCAAAAGATCTGAATATGCATTTTTACAAAGACATACAATGGCCAACAGGCATATGACATAATGCCCAACATCACTAATCATCAGAGTAATGCAAATAAAAAACATAATGAGATATCCTTTTACCCTGATTAGAATGACCTTTATTAAAAAGATCAAAAATAACAGATTCTGGGGAGGATGTGGAGAAAGGGGAATTCTTGTCCACTGTGGGTGGGAACATGAATTATTGCAGCCACTCTGGCGAACAGTATGGAGGTCCCTCAGAAAACTAAAAATAGAACTACTATATGGCCTGCCAATTTCACTGTGGAATATATATCTAAAAGAAAAGAAATCAATATATCAATGAGATATCTACACTCCCGTGTTGACTGCAGTACTATTCAAAACAGCCAAAATATGGAAACAACCTAAATGTCCATCAAGGAATGAATGGATAAAGAAAATGTTGGCTATCACAAAAAAATATGATTCAACCATGAAATAATGAAATTCTGTCATTTTGCAGCAACATGAATAAAACTGGAGACCATTAGGTTTACTGAAATAAGCAAAGCACAGAAAGACAAAAATCATATGTTCTCACTCATACATGGGAGCCAAAAAAGTGAATCTTCCTAAGATAGGGAGTAGATTGTTACCAGAAGCTGACAAAGCAGAGTAATAGGTGGGATGATGAAGAGTTGATTAATGGGTACAAATATATGGTTTGATAGAAGAAATAAGAGCTAGTGTTAGATAGACCAGTAGGGTGACTACAGTTGACAATATTATTGTACATTTCAAAATATGTAGAAAAGAATAATTTGAATATTTCTAGCATAAAAAAAGAAAAATATTTAACATGATAGATATCCCAAGTACACTGATTTGATCTTTACAAATATGTGAATGTATCAAATTATCACATATACCCTAAAAAATTAACTGTATACTAGGTCACAATCATAATTATTTAAAGCATATTATCTGACCACTAGGCAATTACATTAGAAATTAACTATTACAAATAGTAATAAAAGGGTCACTGTTTAGAAAATCTAAGAAAACAAAGCCCAAACAATAAATGGCTTTAAAAAATAAATCCCCAAGAAAACTAGAAAATACAATGATTGAATGACTGAAAAATACTAAAATACTAAAAATATAAAAAGCAAATCAAAATTTGTGAGATGAACCTAAAACAATATCTGGATGTTATTAAGAGTTTGAGTATCTTTATTACAAATAAAATAGTTAAGCATTTAATGCAAGAAGCTAGATGCATTGAAAAGAACAGTAAGAAAGTTGAAGATAATTATAAAAACAAAACACAACTTAATAACCGAGAAAATCATTCATGAAAATTATTTTTAAAACTGTTCCTTTGAAAGCTACTAATTTAGGAAAGTCTCTAAGAAGTTTTATTAAAATATATATATACATGCAAAGATTAATGCATTATTCATATAACGGAATACTGTTATACATCAACTAGACTGAGTGACTCATATCCACATGTGGCAATATAGAGAAATCACAAAAACATGTATTAAGAAAAGAAATAAAGTTGTGATTAAAATTTCTATAGTTTGCTTGTTTAGTTACTAACTGAAAAATGTTTTATATATGTATATATATGTGCATACATACATATATATGTATACATATGTATGCTGTAGATATTCATGTAATAAAATTACCTATAACTTTTTATTAGTAATTAAACCATGTGGCATAATGCTAGAATTTTAAAATATTTTTTAAAGTAAGAAAATAATACGTATATGCTTGAAGTTTTTTTTTCTGTCTCTTTTCTGTCATATTGCATTTTCCCCCAACAGAAGTAGCCATTATACTGAGATCAATATTGTTGTTGTTTTTTTTTCTTTTTCAGCTAGTTCTTTCTGTATTTTGAGGAAACAAAATATTTTATTTTGAATGGTATCTGAAACAAAATACTCAGTAATAGCATAGAAAAGTGGTGATTTACCTTTTTTAGAAAGTTTTTAGTTTATCCTTTCTGGGCACAGTATAATATAAAATGTTTAAATTGAGCAATTATCTAGATTATTCAATATGTAATTATTTTTCAAATTAGGAGTGCCAAAAAGCACGGTTTAATCTTGGCCTAATCTTGATATCACAAAGCAGAAAATATAGCATGTTGATTAATTTTAGGCATCCAATTATACAAGCGTTTTGGGAAAGGTAAGGAATTGGACGAAACTTGCTAATATTTGAAAGAGTAAGTACTAAGTAGTCTTATTCACAGAGAAGCCATAGTATCTACAAATGACATATAAAATAAGGAGTATTGTACATTTATATTAGGTATTATTTAATTAAATACTGGGCAATAACCAAACGTTTCACTACTGGTGCTTTTATGTTGTGTGATATTGGACACTAAGATCAAGAGGGCCGAGATTTAACCTCATGCTTTTTAATCAAAAATTTTTGGAGATCCTTCCCTTACGTTCTCAGCTATTGTTAGTCTTCTGAAAAAAGATTGAAAATAGAGTACATTTGTAATTTAGACCACACAACTTCATTTTCTATACTTTTCCTCATTTTTTGGTCCTTTCTAGATCCCCAAATCCCACTGTGGACCATCCAAATTATTTCAGAACTCCCATGGAGCTTTGCTCTTTGCTGCAGAACTAATAGGGTGATGTTTGTTAAGATGCTGATAATCACCTCCCAACTGGATTTGTAACTTAACATTTGTGAAAATAACTCACAATATAGTTTCTCTTTTTCTGTTTTAGGAAATTATAGTTCTCTTGTGACAGTTTTATATTCCAGCATTTTCTTTCACTTGTCCAAGAAGCTATTTTCTTCTTTGAAAGGGTTAAAAGCCAACAAATTAATGCTGGCATTGAGGCCCAAGGCCAAAATGAAATCAGTGTTTTCCTAGTACCAATAACATTATGGACAAGTAAAGTATGAAACAGAAATGGAAAATGGAATCACCATCCACTACAGATCTTGAGAGTACTGGTTCATTTGGCTAACGTGGAAAGAAGTGTAGAAAGGCAGTGCTCAGCGAATGTCAATGCCCAGTGCTTTCTGAACAAAAGGTGGCTTTTTGTTATTGCATACTCCATCCCCCAAAGTCTTACATGCTGCTTTTATGTAACTGAGTGTGTGTGCATATATATTCCACTCAATAAATATATCATAGTAATTAATCCCCACCATTGATGAAAATTCATTTTCTGACACAGGTAGCCTATGAGTGTTTTCTCTCTGGAATAAAATAAGATATCCATTTTATGTACCTTTTCTCTGTTTTTGGAAGCCTTTAATCTTAATTACAACAGTATATACAGACTGATTAATGATTACACAATCTTACTCCCAGCTGTTGTAAAGGCCAATATCAGCCAGTCTAATTGCCTTTGACTCACTCTAGATTACACTGTCTGATCCTTTTACAGTTTATCAGTCCCTAGGATATTTCTTTAAAATTAACAACTAAATTACCTTTCTCGAGGAGACACTGTGCTTGAACACCCTGAGGGGAAAACTATCATTTGCTAACTGCAGTATTTCCATATGGCAAGAATCTCCTCGATGAGTTGCAACTGACAAATTGATGGAATCTCAGCTTTTCTTTACTTCCTTTTTTTCTATCTCCTTTTCACATTTCAGAGAATTCTTTATACCTTCCCAGCTTGAAAACTCACAGACGCATTGCAAAGCATATTTTTTGCCTGTTGTATTCTGCAATTGTGGATAAGATAGTCTAAAATTCTTTTCACACAAATGCAAAGATATTTAAAAGAATTTTCACAAAAACGTAAGTCTCCCCAAATATACCACATCAATATTTCCATTTTTTTGCAAGCTGAATACATATATTATATTTCAGTATGTCCCTGTGAATAAATAAAGGTTAAGTCATTTTTAAAGCGTATTAAATTAGTCAAATGAATGTATTACCACTCATTGAAATTTTATATATGTTCTACCTCTTCAGTTTTAAAGTATACAGACATTACTAATCCTGTGAAATCTCTACATTCTTAGAAATGTGCACATATTTGTTAATATATTTTAGCAGACACTGAGCAAGCCTTTAAAACTAATATATTTTAAGTAACATTCTTAGAACAAAAAATAAAAATAACATAAAACTAATACAAGATATAGTCATTTACCACAACAACTTTATTTTGCTGGACAATGTATAAACATACTAATATATTCCTAGTGGTACAAAGCAGCATGTAAACCATTGCCTACTTGGTTAGGATGCTTGTGTGTACTATGGGAACAATTAATTCGAGCTAGAATGCTCAGGGAAAACATAGTGAAGAGAAGAGCCCAAATAGCTTACCCTGTGCATGGATATATAGAGACCAAGGGGACTAGAGGATTATAGTTAGAAAATAGAGTAAGTCTTGTTTAGGGAAGAGCAAAGTATCTGACCTTTACGAAAGCAAAGGATCTACACTGGGAAATAGCAAAGTTAAAATTAGATTAAAAGAGCAGGTTGCATTGTGGAGGATCGTAAAAAGGACATTTTACTGGGGAAAAAAAGCAGAGATCCATTAGAGGTTTTGAGTTGGTAAATGAAATGGTAAAATCTGTGATTTAAGAAACAAATTTAGAGCAATATTTATTTATCTATGTTCTAGGAATAGTAATTAATGGGGTTACTACAGAAGTGTCTGCAAGATCAAATACATGTGGAAAATAGAAAATACTGCAAGTTTTCTCTACGACTTTAAGATGTTAATAGACATTTTGACTCTCCTAAACAAAAATATAGGATTTTGCAAATGTGACCAGGGAACCCTTTCTAGGAAAACCATGCATGGATCAAGGATCCCATATGTGGTGGTACCAATCTAAGTCTATAAACTGAGATATGTAAGAAATGTACTGTTCCACATTTTAAGTAGCTCATTTAATTTCTACTGTGATCCTCTATTCTCATATTGTAGAACCTCAAGATTTCTTCTTTTTCCCCATGAGTGTGTGTTCTGGAGTCTAATTGTGCCAAGGAATTAGAGAGTTGTAGAATAGTGGAGTGGCACTTCTCTGGTCCTCTCTGTCATCTACACAAGTTGGCATCTGTGAGATGTTCTAACTACCACCTGGTCCCAAACAATTGGTCTGTACAACTGTTGCTGAGACATATCTCATTCAAATCCACTGGCTCTCTTTACTTCCATACTATTCTTAGGCTGATGGAATAATTGTCCTGATTTGTTCTATGATGGGGTACAAGAAACTGTATGAATGTGCATAGCTCCATCTTTCTTAGACGTATCATTTAGCTATTTATTCTATGAAGGCTTCTTGCTTTGTTTAGAAGCCTGTTGAGGAAGTGGACACATGTCTCATAAACCTAATGGTTTTCGGCTTTTCCCATGAGATTTTACCTAAATCTTTATGCCACAAATAGATTTTGTTTTCTTAGGAGACTGCATTTTTCAAACTCACAAGCCACAAGAGCTCTTTTCTTCTCATATTTCTGCTATAACTTCTCTTCACCTAGCTAAGGGCCCAATTACCATAAAGGAAGATGGGTGGGGGCAAGAAATACCTGAGAAAAAAGTTTGTTATTATTTTAAAGATATTTTCTTCCACTCAGGGATACTCTTTAGGAAATGCTAAAGAATGGAGGGTTATAAACTGATCAGTAAAAGGATGTGTGTAGTAGTGATGCTGCCTTGAGTTGTGATTATTATATGTGGCAGATTACACCAACAGCTCCCAATAGCAATGAATGACACTTTGTTTTGAAGCTTTGTATTTTGTCTTTACATCTCTTGTGCCGTCTCCTCCTACATTGACTCTAAGCTTGATCATGTGACTGTGGACATTGACTAACGTGACATTAGCAAATGTGAGGCAAGCAGAAGCTTGGACAGCATTTACCCTTTCTTGCTGCTGTGTACACTTCCTCCTCCACACAAATAAGGCTGAGATGGCTTATTAAAGACATGGGGACCAAATGAGAGCAAATACTAACCAATAGACACGTAAGTTAGCCTCAGTGGAGCTGTGAGCTGACTGAAGATGCATGAGGACCCAGGTAAGACTAGAAGAACTGCCCAGTTGAGCCTCCACCAAAATGCTAATGTGAGTTATGAACAGATAAAATGGTTGCCTATGCCATCAAGTTACAGAACAATTTTTATTGCATCAGTAAATATATACACAATACAATACAATAAAATGTAGCACAAGAGACTCCTGGTTTAAAAATACCATCATAGATTCAAGCTGGTTTCACTCTCAGAACCCAAATATGAGAATGCATCAGTTCTCAGAGCCACAAAGAAGTGAAAAACATCTGAGCAAATGGTAAGAATATTGGATTTTCATGTTTGTGATGACCCTCCCCAACTCCTTATCTATCTGGCACCAAAATGCAGAAAATTTCCCCTGAATCATGGTTTCTGTAATGAAAAACATGAGATTGAGGTGAACACCAGTTTCCTCACCATCTTGGGTTCCCTAGCAGGAGGCCTGTCTCTGTCTCACCCCACAGGAAGCATCAGGGGTGCCGGAGGAAAGAAATATCCCTGAGGACAGTTGAAGACAAAGGGAGGAGGTGGGACTACTATCCCCAGCCCTAGAAACTCTGCTTTGTGACTCCACCAAAGCAGATGTTAAATCGGAGTCACGGTTCAGCAGCACCACATTGTAAGATGTATGTTGCACAGGAGCCCTGCGTACGAATCCTTAGCCAGCCTGTCCACACTGCCTTACTATTCCCTTTAGGACTTTCCATGTTCAGGATAGGTAGTGCTCTGATTGCTTGCTAGAGCCAAGACAAACCTGGGCTTAATGTGCCTTCTAGTGCAAAAAAGAAACAATCTTGTGGGGGAAAAGTGAGAAATTCAACAGTCAAATTACAAAGAATCTCTAAGCAAGCATACTGAATATAATCCAAAACAAGCAAGACAGAGAAGACTAGAATACATAACCAATCCATCAATGCAAAGGCACAAACACACATCCACAAGAAACAGCAGCAAACAGGGAATCATGACCTCCCCAAATGAACAAAGCAAGGAACCAGTGACTGACCCTAATGTGATGGTGATATGTGAGCTTTTAAAGTTGCAAAAGAGCAATTTTAAGCAAACTCAGTAATCTCTAAGATAACACAAAAATGCAACTGAAAATTTATCAATAAATTTAACGAAAATATTGAAATGATTTAAAAAATCAAAGAGAAATCCTGAAACAGAGAAATACATTTATATTTGCTGAACTGAAAAATTCACCACAGGCTTTCAACAGTGGAAATCAAGAGAAGAAAAGAATCAGTGGGCTCAAAGACAGATGATTTGAAATTATGCAGTCAGAGGAGAAAAAAAACAACAACAACACAGAATACAAATACAAAGGAATGAAAATTGCCTACAAGATAAAATTACCTCAAAAGACCAAATCTGAGAAATATTGCTGCCCAAGAAAGAGTGAAAGAAGAGTAAGGTGTAGAAAGGCTTAATCAAAGAAATAACAAAAAATTTACCAAACTTGAGAAAGATCTGAGTATTCAGGTACAGAAAAGTGAGAGAACACCAAACAGATTTGACCCAAACAAGACAACCCCAAGACACACAATAATTAAACTCTCAAAAGTCAAGGATGAAAGAGGATGTTAAAAGCAGCAAGAGAAAAGAAGCAAATAACATAGAAAAGAGCTCCAATTTATCAGGCAACAGAGTGACAATGGAATCCATACAGTCCAGGAGGGAGTGAGAAGACATTTGCGAAGTGCTGAAAGAAAAAAACAACTGAGCTTGAGAACGAGATGACTAATAGCAATGACTGGGAAAAAGTAAGACATTCAACAGTCAAATTACAAAAAATCTCTTTTCCAATATGAAAGAGAAAAATATCCCTGAAGAGAGAAATATCAGGGTGTAGCATGCTGAATATCAGTTGCGAGCCCCAGTGATGATGGATATTCCAACTACCTTGATTATATTTTAGGAATGTATCAAATCATCACAAAATGAGATAGTTTGAATATTTGTTCACTCCAAATCTCTTTTTGATACACGATCTGAAATGTTGTAGGTGTGGCCAAGTGGGAGGTGTTTGGGTCATGGGGGTGGATCCCTCATGAATGGCTTGGTGCCCTCCCCAAGGTAATGAGCGAGGGCTTGCTCTATTAGTTCACAGGAAAACTGATGGCTTAAAATGGCTGGTATTTCCTCCCATCTCTCTTGCTTGCTGTCTCACCATGTGACCTGCCTGCTCCCCCTTCACTTTCTGCCATGTGTAAGAGCTTCTGGAGTCCCTCACCAGAAGCAAACGCTGGTGCCATGCTTCTTGTAAAATCTGCACAACCTCAAGTCAAATAAACTTCTTTTATTTATAAATGACCACACCTCAGGTATTGTTTTATAGCAACACAAAACAGACTAATACACATGTACACAATATGTGCATTTATTATTAATAATAAAAAAGTAATACAGCATGGAAGAAATGGGAAGATAGAAGATCATGTGGGAAGATAGAATATCACGTGGGAAGATTTTCCTGAACACAGATGCATGGGATTAGGAAAATGAAAGCTCAAATGGGATGAGCTGGGATCTTGGAATGTCCTCATTCAGTGAGCACAGTGAAGGAGGAGCAGATGACCTTCTCAGCAGATGACCTGTGAGCCAATATTATGAAGAATGAGCAGATGGAGTCCTGGGTCCTGCATCATTGTGCCTGGGGCTTGCCCTGGACTCCAGGACAGCCACTGTCTAAGCATCTGTCATGACTCCTGGGAGCCCCACTCACTGTTTCTCATCAAAACCAGCTGAATTTTTCAAGGTACCTGAAGCATCACTGTTTTCACAAGTCATTGAGCTCTTCTCCAAGAGGGAAGTGATGTCTTCTCCAAATATGCTGAGGCAGTTTTCAAAGAGAAATTGTACAATAGAAACCTGTAACACAAAAGGGAAAAATAAGGTGCTGTTTTATTTGGCATAGTTATAAATCATATTTCAACTATGAATCTTGGAGTGGGAAAAAACATGAAATTCAGAATTTTAAGAAAAAAATCAGAGTAGATGTAGGAAGATATGAACCAGTTTTCTCTAATAAACAACTATAATCTTTTCAACAGCATTTAGGGCACGTATCTTAAAATACTTGTAATCAGTGGGCTAAAGTTATAATTTATAGCTTAGCTTAATAGCTAACATTTTATATCAATTGTCACATCCCTAAAAATAGGATAATTTTCAAGCAACTCATATATGATGTTTGGGGTAATGATATACATTCTCTAATTAAAGGTATAAAGCACCCAATGGATAAAAACTTGTGAAATTCACTTGTTAAGTATCTTAAACTTGGAAAGCAGATATTCTCTGAGGGTCTTTCGTGAAGGAAGGAGGCAGCTGGAGAGAAAATGTCTGCTCATCTAACTGCAGTCCCTCTCCATGGGTTGCCTGGTCTCAGGATTGCTCTCTGGGTGATCTTGGCAGAGAGCTGGGGTCTTATTATTAGGTATATTGTAGCTCCATCAGGATATTCTAGAATGTTTTACTAGTTTCCTCATTCCAGCAGCAGAGACAAAATAGTAGCCAAGTAGTTCCCTGAATGCCAACTGTGAGCCCCGATTGACAGAAAGGCAATATGTGTGGAGAAATGAGTGTTGATATTATTCAAACCACCAATAAGGTGTCAGTAATGACCAGAGGAACTGGGCGTTATCACCACTGCCATTGTTGAAATGAGGAAACTGTGGCTTGGAATCTTTGCCCCAGGTTACACATCCCTCAGTGATGAGACTGCGAGTTGAATTTTGGCTTGTCGAACTCCAAGGAACAGATTTTTTTTTTCTATCATGTCACACCACTTTCTTATCTCTCTGTGGTATAGTCAATCTACTGTTTTATCTCCTAGATGGGAAAGGGGAAGTGACTTGCTGCTCTCAATTTCCCATTTAACAACCTACCTTCTCATATACCTTCTACCTTCTACCATCCCTAGAATAGTATTAAGGAAACTGCCACTTCAGAGGTGTAATTAAAGTGTGCATCTTAAAAAAAGTGGTTCCTCAGAGTTAATATCCTAAATTTCAGGTTCAAAGTGGGAACTCTGCTCCCCAGGGAATAACAATGAAAGACCTCATTACCTTTGTGGTGAACTCATTTACCACTTCTGAGCTGCAGGGAGTTGGCAAGCAAAGAATGCTTGGGGCTATACATAAGGATAAATTATAAGCTGTCATCTGATTGGCTGAGGAATGCTGCTCAATGTTATGTAACACTCCCAAAAGGTATCACAAGAGAACAACATTGACTTTTGGCAGCTGGTCTAAAAGCCTAAACACAAAAATACACACTCTTAAAGCCAGGAATTTTACTCAGGAAGTTGTAAATACAGAGAAATAAAACAAGTACTTTTTTTCATAGAGCATTTACACGACTCAGTGAAAATACAAAAGAATAGAGAAATATGTTCAAATATGTCTTCATACTAAAATGTGTCTTAGGAAATATATCAGAAAATATTTCCCTGTAACCACTACAGTGTGTTTTAACTTGGGAAAACATTACTAAAATCCAATAGCATATTTAAAACCCCTGTAACATTTCATAGTATGTTCAACAAAAACTTACTGATAATGTGAAACAACAATTCATTTTCAAGGGCTCCCTTCACTTCTAAAGTAGCAATACAGGAATGCTGTCTCCTGCCCAAAAACACGATAAGTACCCAAAGCTTATCTGTTATCTAAGACTCATTCCATGCAGGAATGCATACAAAAATATTTTATTGAATTCAGTTCCTGAAGCAGATATTGATTTCTCTGGTTATTTGACTATTTGACAAAGTTAAGATTATACCACTGGTAGATTGGTCCTCTGTTACTTTTCTTGGGCCAAAGAATGTCATCTCCTATCAATGTTATGTATTCAGAATATGCAATGGTCAAACATTCTATATTAATAATATTAGGAGAAAAACAAGAATTCAATGACAGTACTAAGGTATTCATTTATTTTTAAACTGGACTCTATGTGTATGACCCCATAAACCACTTTGGCACTGGTCATTTTTTTAGTGCATAAAACTGAAAAATACAATAAACCAATATTTTTTAAAAGAATATGTTAGCTGGTTTTTTGAAATGTGCCTAGAATACAGTAATTATTGCTTCCTTACCTCTAGATGGCAGTTATTATCTCTTCCTTGTTCTCCTGATCAATAACACCATGTCACTTATCAAAGAGTTGGGATGAAAATATACTTTCTTGGATGTTTCGAAGAAAATCCTTACATAGATTAGAGAATTATTTTTTATGGTAAATGTATGTCAGAGAAATTACAAAGAAAACATTTCATTGAAAAATTCAGCTTAGTCCTCACTTCCTTCCTAGCTACCCAACTTCATAGCTCTGACTCTCCACTGACTTGCACACCCCAGAAGCAAGTGCTTGGATTTTCTCCAGCGAAAACCAGCAGCATACAAACAAGCAGAGTGTGGGCAGCGGTGGGAAAGAAGATAAAAGTCTTCTCCTATGGTCTGAAACTTCTTTATGTATATTTTAGCAAACTTGTACAAACTGACAGGATCTGGTGATAAAGCACCCTAAATCCTATCATTTTCTTAAAAAGAAATCAACATTAAAATGTTGTTTATTTAGACACAGTATTTTTAATTTCTAGCAAGAAAATTTCAGAACCAAATGAACTAAAGTCACACACCCATGTGCTCATGCACACATGCTGAGGACTGGACCTTCTGATTTGGGCTATCTGTGTTCCTGGGGAGAAAGCTCTCTCAATAGCTTCATTCTCTCTTTAACTGTATAATACGTCACTTCTTTACTTATAAGTAGAAAGTTGCTGGATATATACAGAAATCTCCCATGAGTAACCACATGTTACTCCTTAAACCTCTGGGCTGGAACAGAAACACCCTCCACAGAGAGACTTAATCAAAATTTAGATATATCTTAACTTCAGTCCTCTGAGTATTAGTGCTAGAGGCATGCCAATGTAAGCTTCCTAAGTGGTGCATGAAAATTTCTCACATTATTGGACTGATGAACAAGTCTTAATACTATACAATTGAGCCAATTAAAATTTGTGAAGTTTTCATTCATGTGCGCGTGTGTGTGTGTGTGTGTGTGCGTGCGTGTGTGTAAAACAATGAGGGAAAGGGGAAGTTATCTTACTACTTTGCTAGCTTCAAAGGCACACCCTGTTTCCACTGGTTTCACTAAACAGCCCAATACTCCTCTTAATAGTGACTAGTTCAGGAAATACCTTTAGGCAGCTATCATGATTAAAATCCAGTAATTGTTCCTTCAGTCTAACATTTATTGAACTGTGGTTTGTGCTAGGCATGCTTTGGAGGACTGAGGACAGAAGAGTGAAAAATGTGAAGTCTCAGTCCTCCTACACCATCACTATGTACTGTGATTATGTTTTACACCCATATCTGGTAGTTATGGGACCCATGGAAGGGTCCCAATATGTTAGGAGGAAGGAAACACCCCAGCTCTGGCTGACTCTAGGAGGCTGAGTTCAGGAACAACTTTTTCTGATGTGTACTACACTTACATGCATTCAGAGCATGTGTCTCTTCTCTGGATTCCTGGACTCTGCGCTGCAGAGTCCATTGATTGAGATGAGTGGTGAAGCTAGAACAGGAGCCAAGCAGACTATGCCAAGGGTGTTTGCTGTTTGACCTCTGTCTATAGACAGCACAGTGGCAGGCCCAATGTAGTCCAAATCATGTAATCATTTCTGGTTTAAACCAACTCTCCAGCTATTTGACATAGTATCAAGACTAAGATTGCAAAATCTGCAGATAATAACTCTAAGTCTTTGTGAAATATTAAATCAATTTCATGTGTGTACCTCAGGGAGGACAGCACCCAACTAGTGATTTGCATACTAGTGTATATCACTATGGTCCTAGCATAGTAGCAGTCCACTATACATCATTACAGAAATGTTGCTATTTATCACACGGCTGAACATAAATGGGGATAAGAAATGACCAAAAGTAACTGAGATTCTAAGACAATTTAAAAAACCTGTTTACTCATTACCACATCATCATAATTTTTTTCAGAGCAGTTAACACGTACTGAAATGGACTGATTAAATTCCTTATTATTTTCCCTTGTAGAAATGTACCTAGACACTTGTGATTTTGCTGTATCGATTCAAAACTTATCTATTTTTGTAGAAATTGAATTTTCTGAATTCCAAACTAATTCTGGCTGCTGCACCCACATTAAAAGTCAGATTTACAAGAGGCTCATGGTGAGAGCTACTGATTGCGTAACTATAACTGTGGGTGGTAGGTAATGCATAACAAATATTCCCAAAGTGAGCTATGGGTGGTAAAGGTGAAAGAAGGCACCATAGTAGAGGCATTGCTATACCACTTTCAACGTCAAGGTCAAAGCATGCTGTGGAGATGTCTTAGGCAGTGGGAAGTCATCAAATGCAGGATGCTTAATTTTATAAACATTCTCTATATATAATTGTGTATTTTAACATTTATTGTATTAGGGTTACTAATCATTGTTATTATTTGGCATGGAGTGATCACGAGTGAAGATGGAAAGGTTGGTGTGTGATGAGAAAGGACAGCATATCTATCATATAAAGTTTTGAAAAACAGAGGAAATCAATTTTCTTAAATTTTGACATTGTCAAATGTTTTTCAGTTTTTCAGATTCTTAAAAGACTATGCCTATTATTGTTCTTAGGCAATCATGATGAGAGAAACCAATCATAAAACTTCAGAGATATCTTGTGCATAAATAATGCAAAAACTTTACCTACCTTAAAGACAGGCCACCACGCCAACAGACTCGCTGTCCAAGTTGACTTTATCTCCTGAATTGAGTTTCTCCTTCAGGACTCTACATGAGTTTATGTTACCCAATTTTCTCTGTGCATGGCCCTTTTTGATTGGTAAACAGACACTTGAAAACAAAACAGTCATGCAAACCTGGAGGCCATGGATTTGTGGGCACTTGTGCACACACCACTCTTCCTTTATAAATTCAGGAGAAGCATCAGATATCGAATTCTCAGGATCAGAATCCAGGGGATGTGGTTTCTAACCAGGTGTTCTTTGTGCCAAACTTCCAACAAAATACATCCTTTAGTACTCATCATGGTGAGATTGAGCCCTTGGATGATAATCAGAGTGAGTAATAAGTGTGAGAGGAGAGGAACCAGGAAAGAAGATATGGAAAGAACAGTGCAGTCGAGGAGTTTGGAACTTTTTATCAAGAATTTTACAAAATTTTGTTGTATATGTGTACCCATCATAAGACAGCTGATTATTATAGATATCAAAGTCGTATTTTGTACTCCCACCCTTAGGAATTGAAGACAACAAAGGTATAATATAATATTAGTTTATATATGAGTACACGTCTTGTATTTCCATTTTAAATTTGGTGCGAACTCAAAGTGCTAGCATAATTATATTAGTCCTCTAAAATTGTAGATATATATATCAAATTTCAATATATACTTCATTATATATTTAAATATACATCAAATTTCAATATATATTTATATATTGAAATCAGGCTACAATCTTAGAGCACTAACATATATGTATAAATATATATGTTATTGGTGTTCTAAGATTGTAGCCTGATTTCATTATGTTTTCCCTTTCAGTTCACGCCAAATTTAAAATATATTATAACTTTGTTGCCTTCCATTCCTAAATGTGGGAGTATAAAATATGACTTTGATGTCTATAATAATCAGCTGTCTTATGATGGGAGGTTCATTATACAAACACACATGTGTGTATGTGTGGTCATATACATATAGACATATATAGTTGAATATATATAAATTCAAAAATCAAAGTTGGTTTTTAACAAAAATAACATAGATAACCTACAGTTATTGCTAGCTTTAGTAGTGACATATTGATTATGTCATTTGTTGTGTCTGAATTTGTTATTGTTATGGTTATAGACTGTAAAAAAGAAATGAGAAAAATTACTATAAATTTGGAATTTTAATGCATAAGATTAAATAATTATTGTCAAATTATTACCTGTATTTCAAAGACAAAGCTTGTTTCCAGGTAATGACAAAGTTAAGCACATGTAGAGCGTGAATCCTTAATTATAATTTATTTTCATTCCTTTATATAACATGAAGCCAGTAGAAAGAATTTCAGTAAAACATATATATCTCTCTTAAAATAAAGGACTTGTGGCACTTGTGATATAACAGCACAGGCAAGAAAGAGAAAGACTGAGAATTCACATAGGGCACAGGGGCTGCCCCTCAGCCTCGGGAGGCCACTTCGGCAATGGAGAGAACAGTTTTAAAAGGAGGAGCTGGGCCCTTTCTCTCTTCCCGGGTTGTGTTTTTATCATATGGCTTATATCTTTGCACATCACAAATGCAGTTCTAGTAAAATCAGAATAAGAACTAGCTATAAAAGACATTTTTAAAACACCTGTGTGGCAAGCATTTTCTCTGTGCGGGATATCATGGTTACTAAGAACTTCATTGTTGAAATCTATTGAGGCAATTAAATAAAATTTTAGAAATTTAAGTTCCATTCCCAACTCTGTCAACGAATAGGGTATCTATAATAGCTCTCTACTGCACTTCACATTGAGAAACTGCTCCATAAAAACAGGAAGACAATTTGCAGAAAATAACCCAAAAGGATTAATAGGATTCCAAGATGACAACTACTGCACTCTGAATTTCAAAAGACATTATTTTAAAATAAGGCAATATGTAACTAAGAACATTTACTATGCATATGCGTCCATAATGAGGGCTCCTTTCTCTGATAAAACAGTGCTTAAAGAAGACAAAAAAACATAAGTGGACTCCCATGTGCCGTAAAGATGATGTTAAAAACGAAATTAGAGGAAACCCTTTTATAATTCACTGCTATTGTTTTCATTGTATTTTTCTTCCTGATAGCCTAACTGCTTGACATGACAAATGGTCCTGAAAGCTGTTAATTGGATTTTTATGAACAAAGTCATCTTATATTCATCAATTTCAAATTGTGCTGCTTGTAGATCTAAGGATTGTGAAAAAATGTCTCAGAATCCAACGGCAGGGCTCAGAGAACCCAAACTCAGGTATATCAGGGGCTGCTTATGCTAAAGTATCTAGGAGGGTGCAAGCTCTGGGTTCTAGGATGGGACTTAATTAGAAGGAAAGGTTCTGCTATTTTTAAAAAATGTCTGAACGTCCTTTCATATAATTTTAAAATTCTACCATGAAATCTTTGGTAAAGTAAAAATCTCTTTTGAAATGATAATATGCATCTCTTACTTTATGTGGTGTGTAGGATAATGGGTTTTCATGGCATAAGGAACATATTAAGTCCAAAATAATAATTACAAAGATATGTGTATTTCTTCCTAATGCTGTTCTCCTTGTAGACAAAATAAATTCCAGTAGGTAGTGCTGTTTATAAACAAGTATTTTTTTAAAAATAAACTATTAAATAATTTCCTAAAAAATTGAAATGTGGCTATTTTCTTCATATGAGCTGAAGTGTTTCTTAATATATGAAAATCTAGGAAAATGTGGCCAATTCCAACTGAGGCCAACTTTAAGATGATCTAGATGTTCAAATTATGAAACAAAAAGCAGTTGTTATAATTATGCTCAATTATGTAAAGAAAAATAATTTCACAAATAATAAAATATGGACAATCTCATCATAGACATAGTATATATTTCAAAACAGACATTTTAAATCTGAAAAATACATGAAATAACAAATCAAAGAATCAGTGAAATTGAAAATAAATCCATAGAAAGTGTCCAATCTGAAGAAGGATTAAAAAAAGGATTAAAAATAAATGAACAGAGCCTAAGGGACCTGTGGACAATATCAACAGTTTCAATAAATGCATTTTGTCACTCATATGTGAAAGCTAAAAAAAACCTTGATCTTAGGAAATTAAAAAGGAGAATAGAGGCTACTAGATGCTGGGAAGGGCACAGGAAATGGAAAGATAAGGAGAGATTTGTTGAAGGATACAAAATTACAGCTAGATAGGAAGGATAACTTCTAGGGTTTTACCACACTGTAGGATGATTATAGTTAACAATAATATACATTTTCAAATATCTAGAAGAGAGAAAATTGAATGCTCACAACACAAAAAAAGGTAAATATTTGAGATGATGAATATGCTAATTACCTTGATCTGACCATTATACATGGTATGTATTGAAACATCATCATTTACCCCATAAATGTGTATAATTGTGTGTCTAAAAATAAAAATGAAATTTTAAAAAGTTTTACATGGGACAGGTGCAGTAGCTCACACCTGTAATCCTAGAACTTTGGGAGGCTGAGGAGGGCAGATCACTTGAGGTCAAGAGTTCGAGACCAGCCTGGCCAACATGGTGAAACTCTGTTTCTACTAAAAATACAAAAATTGCTTGACATGGTGGTGAGTGCCTGTAATCACAGCTACTTGGGAGGCTGAGGCAGGAGAATTGCTTGAACTCAGGTGGCAGAGGTTGCAGTGAGCCGAGATCATGCCACTGCACTCCAGCCTGGGTGACAGAGCGAGACCCTGTCTCAAGAGAAAAAAAAAAAAAAAGTTTTACATGTAACTGGAATCCCAGAATGACAGAAGAAAGAAAATGGGACAGAAAAAAAAATGCTCAAAGTAATAATGGCTAAAATTTTCCCAAATTTGGCAAAACATAAAAAATAACAAAATCAATAACTTCAGAAAATGCCAACTAGACTAAATTCGAAGAAAACTGGGCTTTGACACATCATAGTCAAACTACTCAAGGCCAAAAAAACAAAACAGAAAATCTTGAAAGCAGTAAAAATAAGATGAAAAATCAAAGACAGAGGATCGATGTTTACTGATGCTAGACTGCTCATCAGAAAGCAAAGAGACCAAAAAACAGTGAAGTAGATTTAAAGTGTTGAAATAAAAATATTGGCAAGGAAAATTCTATGTCTAATGAGAATATCTTTCCAGAGTGAAGATGAGATAAAGACATTTTTAAAATTAAAAATAAACTAAGAAAATTTGTTGGCACCAGACCTACACTATAAGAAATGTTAAGAAAAATTTCTATAAAATGAAATGAAGCAGTATTAAAGGGAAACTTGGAGCTTCAGAAATGAATCATAAGCATTAGAAATGTTTCTTTCATGTAAATTATAACTAAATAAAGTTTAGTTTTTTAAATTTCAGGGCAATTCTCCATGAAAAATGCTGAATGTTACCATTTGCCACAATGAAATCAAAGCAGGCAGACAAGAGTGTCCTTCCCCACAGGAGGCCTCTCTAGTCTCAGCTCCCTCAAGCAATGCATCTGGTATTTGGAAATAGGTCAGAACATTCACATGACTTTTGCTATTGGCCAGGAAATAGCGTTTTTGAAATATCATTTTTCCTCCTACAAATACTATGTTGTATGATCAGAGCTGCTGTAAGAGTAAGGTGCCATCAAAATATATGAAGAGTATCTTGTCATCTTTATGAACAACCTGACTACTGCACTACAACTTCAGATATAAAAACTTACACAATATTTGAAGGTAAAAGTTTGATTTTTTTAAACCAACAGCATAAAAAAAAGAGGTAGACACATGCCGATCACTTGAAAGTGATGTCCCTCTCAGCTCAGTTCAATCCTGACATTCTTCAGAATAAAAGACTCAAAACTCCGTATATTTGACATAGCAATTAACTGCATTACCTGTGCTAGAAAGGGAACATTATTTGGGTCAACTGACAAAATTGGAACGTGAATGGGAGATTAAAATATGCGACCAATGTTAAATTTACTAAAGTTGACAGCTGAATGATGGTTATGAAGAGAATAACCTTATTCTTGGAAAATGCATAGGTATTTAAGAATCAAGGGCCATGGTGTATATAACTGTCCTTCGAAAACAGGTGTACACATACACATAAATGGAGAAAAAAGAGAGAGAGACAGAGATAGACAAAGAATGCAAATAAATGGAAAATCAATGTGGTAAACTGCTACGACATAGGTGAATCTGAGTAAATAGCATACGGGTGTTCTTTGCATTATTTTGTATTTTTCTGTATGTTTACAACTATTTCTAAGTGAATAATTTTTAAAAATAAAATAAACATTTTTTAAAACATGGAAACAACCAAAACTACTCTGTAAGTAGTGACAATTGGAAAAAAGAAGTTTAATTCCAACAAGAAATTCCTGCTTGCGAAAATCACTTTACTACAACAAACCACTAAAGTTTACAGACATTTAATATGCAATATTCCTTTCCAGCTTAAGCACTGCAGTCAACATGGATTCCTCTTGCTTCATATTGCCTAGCACTTTCTTTTTATACATACAAAAGCATTCATGAATATATAAAAATACAGTTTTCCATATGGTACTTTTAAAATACTCTTTCTCTCCTCCATTTATCACTCCTTCGTTTCCTCCCCATTCTGGCTCTATCAACTCTGTCTATATCTCCCTTTCATTCTGCCTAAGTCAGGAATTTTGAATTTAATGTTTGGTCTTAAAACCACTTACAGAGGCACATTTCTTGATGTCCTCTGTGAAGATCTGAAGGGCAATGTTCTTTGGGTAGTCCTTTTCTTTGGCTAGATTTATGTACCTAATGTAATTTATTATTAGATTTAATAATAGCGCCAAACAGAGTGGCATAAATTAGCTAAGAGCTTATGATCGAATGAATCTTCATTGCTAATATTTTTAGTACAATTTATGTTGTTTTATTAAATGTATGACTAGACTAAGCAAGATCAAATTGTGGGTTGGGAAAATACACAGAATATTTCAGGAAAACAAGACATGTTCCAGAAAATAACAGGTTGCTCTGTAATAAAATATTTGGGCTGCAGAACCAATCTCATTCTCATTCACTCCTGCCTGGATTGGAAGGCCTACCATCTTTCTGGGTTCAAGAGTAGAAAGTAGCAGCTGCTTTGAGAATCACTCAGTAGAGTAACCTACATTTATGAAAATTTGTTTCTTCCATTATTTTTTAATTTTTATTTTAATGTAGAGATGGGGGTCTCACTATTGGCCAGGCTGGTCTTGAACTGCTGGTCTAAAGCATTCATCCTGCCTCAGCCTCTGGAGTAGCTGGGATTACAGGCACAAACCACCATTCCTGGCTTGGAAATTTAATATATGTCTTAAGAATAGGCTGGGCATGGTGGCTCACACCTGTAATCCCAGCACTTTGGGAGGCCGAGGCGGGTGGGTTGCTTGAGCCCAGGAGTTTGACACCAACTTTGGCAAGATGGTGTAACTCTTCCTCTACAAAAAGATACAAAAAACTAGCTAGGCATAATGTTGTACACCTGTAATCTGGAGGCTGACATGAGAGGATCACCTGAGCCCAGGGAGGTTGAGGCTGCAGCAAGCCACGGTTGTGCCATTGCCCTCCAGTTTGGGCAACAGAGTGAGACCCTGTCTCAAAAATAAATAAAAGAATAATGTTATCTCCCATCTATAGTGGGGAGAGAAGGGAAAGATGAGAGTGGTAATCAGTACTTCCTCAAAAATAAAAATTAAAAAAAATATGCAGGTAAATGAGAGAACATTATTTACAAGGCAGCCAGGATAAATTGTTTGAGGATAGTCTAAAAATTTATTTTAAAAAAAGGGGACTGTGAATAGAGATTTGCATTTTAATCACAAGTTAAATATTTAAAATACATGTACTGACAAAATAAAATGCCTTTCTAGGAAAGAGCACCAGCATTCCTTTAGTTCAGAAGAACTACAATTTTTAAAAATGGGAGAAAAAGTTAAACTACATAAAATATTTATAACAACATATTAAGACCGTCGTTCTAGATAAAAATGTCAGCAGCTGGTTGTCACTGATGTGGGTACATGTATAAATTGTACCATCCTCATAACTGGGCCTTGATGGGCCCTGCTCTTTCACAGGCAGTATTACAGTGATGGGAAGTAGATCTCAGAGTGGAAGACAGGTTGGTTTGGAAGTTAAACACTTAATTGTAACTATGTGATGCAAGCTATGTCCTCACAGGCAAGTCACTGAACTACTCTGAGCTCCAGTTTCCACAACTGAAAAGTGGGTTAATTAAACCTCCAAGTGTTCTTATAGCTTGAAGTGTTATTCAAATATAAAGAATATTATTTTTCAGGTTAAATCAGACTTAAGAAATGTGGCATTTAGAAGGAACACTCTTGGCCAAGAAACAACACATTTTTTAGAGAAAAAAAACCCCACCATATTTTATTTCTTTACAAGACACATAAATTGCACTAGGTTAATTGGTTCCTAGAAAACTTACTCTTCATTGCTACGATTCTCTGATTGAGATCAATTCACCTGTTGCTTACTAATGATTAATATTTTCTCCACTATTTCACTGCAGTGTTCAATATCCAAATTGAGAATAATTTAAGGGTCATTCATGTAAGGACTTATAAACCTCTAGCTTTTTAAAAAAATAGCAAATTTCATATAGCATACAATTTCCCATGAGTGACATTTAGTACATTCATAATATTTTGAAACCAGCTACACATTCTAGTTTCAGAACAATTTCATTACCACTAAAGCACACCCTATGCCTGTTAAGCAGTCACTCACCCCTCATTCCCCACTGCCCTCGGCACCTGTACCACATTTTGTTTATCTGTTCATCAGTTGATGAACATTTGTTTGTGTCCACTTCTTAGCAATTATATGTTAATACAATACTGCTATAAACATTTGTGCCAAAGTTTTGTGTAGATGTATGTTTTTTTAAAAATTTTTCTTAGATCTATACTAAGGAATAAATTGCCAAGTCAAATGGGAATTCTGTGTTTAACTTTTTATGGAACCATAAACTTTTCCGCAGGGTCTGCCACATTTTATATATCCACTAGCAACAGCTCTCCCACTCCCAATTGCCACTGCCTGCTGCCCCCAATCTGTATACCTACATGGATACAGTGTCTTATTACTCAGGCCGAATTGCAGAAGAGTAATAACAGCAAATAGCAAAAGAACTAGTTGCCAGGCAATGTTGTAATTGCCTTTTACATATCCACATGGCTTTATAGCCAATATGACACTTGTAAACCTGGTTTCCACATTTCTCCATCATTAAAAAAACTTTCTTGGAAACCTTCTAATCAAAGGCTTCTCTTTGATTAAAAGGTATTTAAACTGCTTGCTTTTACCTGCAACACGAAGGCATTAAGCTATAGAAACTGATCACCTTTACGGAAATCTGTCATGGAAAACAAGATATGCAGGGAATGATACAAACATGTATTTGTTTCCAGTAAGCTTTGGAAATGTTTTCCTTAAGTAAATAGGTGAATTATAGAATTTAGTAAATTAAGAACTTGGAAATATTTTAGTTGTTTCAACTTTATGATGATGCATGAGATTTTGGTGGAGTGGAGTGAGGAGGAACGAAGAGTGTTAAGTGCATACGTTGAACCCTTGCCATGTAAAACAAGTATGACGTGTGGCTGCTCAGAGCAGGAGATACATGTTGCATGATCCCTGTGAACCCGATATCAACGAAAGGATATCCAGGGTAGGAAGCCACATTACTCATCCTCATACCAGACTAAGAATGTATATTGGAAAACCAGCCTACGCTCCATTAATCCAACTATTCTTTTAGATTGTTACCTCTCTATGGATACCAAATATGATAATCTGCTACATAACAATTCAGGCAACCCGGTATTTGGTGATATCATTAATTTTATTTGTATGTATATACATTTTTTTTTTTTTAAAGATGAGGTCTTGCTATATGGCCCAGACTGGTCTCAAACTCCTCACTTCAAGTGATCTTCCCACCTCACCTCCCAAAATGCTAGGATTATAGGCATAAGACACTGCACCAGGTCTATTTGTATCCTTAAATACTATTTATTTGGGAAATAAATTTAGGAGTATAAAAGCATTTTTTCAAACTTAAATGGACTATTGAATAATACTTGGTGAAGAATGGTCTATTCTAGAAGTTTAAAACCACAGATAAGACTGGGCATAATGGAAGGAGGATGTTGGAGAAGGAGGCCTAGAGTTTTGTTCCCTCCACTCTCCACAGCCCCTGAACACCCACTCCCCAAGTACTCAAAGAGCACTGTCGAAAAACGGCTGATCAAAGTCGAAGAAAATTGTTCCAATAGTTCTCACAATTTAACGTCCATTTACATATATTGGCACATAAAAACCTCTTTGGGGAAAGTACAAAGCATATAAGTGTCATGGAGAAGGTCAAAAGTGAGTTACTGGCTTAATAGACATCATATTATAATGTTTTGCATTTCAAGAAAGTTCAGGGAAAATTTTAATTACATTTTTCTACCTGTCCTAGACACTATGAAGTTGACTGTGTTCTTTCATAGCTAACTCCTTTAACACAGGTCCAAGTTGGGGTCTTACCAGTAGCTGCGGTCTTACTGGAAGGTGGCCATGAAATTCACTATGGGCCAGCCCAAGAAAAGGCACCTCTTGGCACGGGTGTGGCCTTTCCTGACTTTGTCCACACAGTCAGCTGTCCACAGTTTGTTCAGAGGTATTTTATTTTTTATCAGAAAAAATTCTATACCTAGAAAGACAATCAAGCAAAAAATTCTATACCTAGAAAGACAATCTCTGTTTGTTTCTTAAATGTTGTAGGAGCAGCTCTGCTCATGGGAAGACACCAGTTCTCCCTGCTCCAGGGCAAAGCATGCCTCATTCATCTCTATTACTGGACACATAACATGGAATAGCCAGATGGGCATTTACAAAGTGTGTCCTGAGAGAAGCCTGGCCACATACTTTATGGAAGGTAGAAAACAGCTATGGACCATACTTCATCTTATAAAGATACTGTTTATTTACAGAGCCACTAATTCATTTATTATCTATGTCTTGCTTACTTCAAAAAATTTAGGGTCTGAACAAAAATTTAAAAGTGCATGATTTTTAAAAATATTTATAAAAGTTGTACTTAAAGAGAGAGACTAAAAAATATAATCTTGGATTAGAGGGACGTAAAACACATTTTAACTCTGATATTCATAATACTTTCTAGCCTTTAAAGCATAGGTTATTTTAAATTTCCTTTCTTAAGATTTTTTTCATGCTGCTTTTTTAATAGATTCTGGTTAAAACTGAAACACTATGGCCTACAGACTGAATCTAACTTAGAAAACAAAACCAAACCAACCCCGACCAGGGGCCAGCGGGTCTTCTATGTAAGTGATGGACACACTTCTCATTTATCTATAGAGAGTAAGAAGGTGATCGACTTTGTCAGCAGTGAAATTACTTTTTGACCATTTCTGCCTAATCCACTTTTGACCTCTAACAGAGAAACCACCATATCTCCTGGGTTAATTTACAAATTTTAAAGAGTTATTGCATTTTAAATAGCTATAAGCCTGATGAAGGATTCCCAGGCACCGTGAGCACAGTACTCGGGGACTTCCCACTGGTCAGAAGTACTTATGGAAACAGTAAAGCTACAACAAGATCAAAGACATCTCATGTGGAAATCTCCCTGTGACTTCATTCATTCATGGGGCACTTAATGTTAAAACTCTTCAATGGAATTTACGAAATGGAAATAACTTTGCTGGAAGCATACATGAAGAATAATCTAGATGCAAAGCTTAGGGCACATTGATTATAAGAATATAGGATAGAAAAGTGCCTTGTGATAAAAGGTGGCATCTTTCTATATTTTTCAACATTTTTTACCCTATGTTTGTGTATCTGAAGATTTTTATGAAACACAAAAATTATCATATAAAATTATTTTTCTCGGTAGCAGCTCTAAAGGTATTAATCAACTAAAAATATATGTTCTGTTCAGAATACAGACACACACCTGCTTGTTTTTACAGATTTTTAAATTTTCTAATGTAGGTATCTATCTGTACAAATACCTAAGATTCTGTATGGAAACTTCCATATATATTGACCTGAATAACTTATTTGAGTACTTTTCCCTTTAGTTCAATAAAGTGCTAAGATTACCCACTTCCTTGAAACCAAACCAAAGAGTTATTAAATTCCAGAACATAGTTTCCATTCCACTACAATATTTATTAAGCATCTACCATGTGCTAATAGGTCTTCTAAATATTTTATGCACATTATTTTATTTTATTTACTCCTCAAATAGTTATATCAAATAGTAGCCATTTGCCCCATTTTAAAGATGAAGAAACTCATGGAGAGTTTAAACAAATTGCCCGCATTATAACACAGATGACCTAACTTGCAAGCCTATCCTCAAAATTACTTAGCATCTGTAGGTGTTGACCCACCTCCTAAAGCTCTTGCATGGAAGAACAGTCCTTTATCATTCTTAACCTCACCCTTCTTTTCCCCAGAGTCATCAGGTTTCCTGATGGAATTTCTCTTTGAGAATGAGGGGATAAATCTCATGGCATTATAACAACAAAGCTAGCTACCCAATGTTTAAAATGTATTACAACATAGCTTTGTGTTCAAATGGATTATCATAGGGTCCCTCTGTGTTTCTTCAATCACTGACACTGTTAATGCTATTTCAGTAGAAATGAGAAAGTATGAATCTAACATAAACTGGCTCATAGGAGGAGGAGGAAGATGAGGAAGAGTAGGGGTAGCAGCAGAAGAAGGGAAAGAGGAAGAAGAAGGAAGAGAAGAGGGAGAAAACGGAGGAGGAAGAAGAGAAGGAGAAGTAGGATGAAAGAGGAGAAAGAAGAAAAAGGAGAAGGAGGAGGATGAGGAGGAGATCTACCTGTCTTTATACTGGAGTGGAAACCCTAGTGAACCATGAAAATTTACAGGATTCTAAGGATATTTCCACAGTTCTAAGATAGAGATGTTCCCTTAGAACCTTCTGAGTACGGGTCGTGGCATATTCCCTAAGTATCTGTTAGTAATTCCATTGATAATAAGTCAATAGTCATCTTCATTTTTGACCTAAACAAAATTAATTTTTTATTCTCTATTTTCTTAAAAGCTAAATAAGATGGCAATGGTGGCTAAAGAGGGTGTGAGCTAAGTACAGCCTCTTTCTTTTTGTAAATTCTTCATGGACTTCCACTAGTATTAATACTTTAATATTTATAAAGCAAATTCTGTCTTAAAAATAAAAGTCATAATTTTATTGGAAAAACAACTTTCTATTTGTCATTCTAATGAATATAAAGAGTAATCATAAAGGCCTCATCTGACTTTAATATTTGAGAGCAGAATTTTCTAATGTAGTATAAAATAAATGACAATCTCAAAACAATTTTTTTCTATTAACATCGAGCCCAACTAAAACCCATTGTGAAGAAACAAACATTTAAATCCTCTTTATTATTACACACAAACTAAAATTCACTTATTTTGACAAAATACTAATGTGGCAATTGATTAACTGTTTTTTCCACTTGAGTTGATTACTGTAGCATCAACATAAAAAGTGAGAGAGCTTCCAACCAGAGCCCGGAGGTGAGCTGAGGCCCAGTGAAACCTACATGATTCCACTCCCTTTTTATGGATAAGTGGAAAAACTAGGCACCAAATTCAGATTATTAATTTTAACAGATTAATTGATTCAAGGCATAACATAACCTCCATCTAAGAATGAGATGTGAAAGGGAAGAAGTAAGTTTGTTACTGCAAGCGGCTATTTCTTTTTAGCAGTTTTTCTTTCTCAAAAAAATTTGTAATATTAATCACAATCATGAATGTACCCAAATGTTTGCTATAGAAACACTTGTAGCTAATTTCCTAAATACTATGGTAAAAACTTGTACAAGGTGGTAGCATTCAGTGCTGATAGCCACTTTCTCAAAAAATCTGTTTTCTCTATCTCAAAGACCTTGGACTTACAAACCAAATTCAGATGTTTTAAATGACTTACACTTTCTAATAATCCCAATGAATGTAGAATGTATATAAAAATGATCTTTCAGGAACAGCCTATCTTAAACAAGGATATTACTAAATAACCTTATATATATTTCATCACATCATGAAAACATTTGCATGGATACAAAGAACGGTCTCAAGGCAGTATTCAAAAAATGAAAAATGTTGCGCGTGTGTGTAATAATGAGCCAAGCAAAATAAAAATTCAGCTCTTAAATATATGAAATTTTCTAGCAGAGAGGGAACATTGTCTTTATAGGAAATGTCTTTAGCAGAACACTACAGGTTCTATAAAACCCATTAAGGGGTTATCAGTGTCTAGGACATAAATGGCTTCTGGTAAGAAAATTAAGTTCTACTCTCCCTAAATACTATCATAATTACAAAAGTTAAGAAAAAAGAAGTAAAGTAAAACATGTGTCCCTTAAAAATCAAACATGAGTGGTTGCCAAGGTCTTAAGAAGCAGAGAATGAGAACTCCGGTTGCTTGTTTATCTCTCAGGCTGAGCACGGTTGATTACAATAAGGGGTAGCAGGAAGAGCACAGCCTTGGACTCCAGTCCAAGGAACTCCAGTCTCTCCTGCAATTTCCCAGTGTATGATCTTGGGCCACTTACTGTTCTTTTCTCAGCCTCCATTTTCATATCTAAAACCTGGAGATGATAATACTTGTCTTGGAAGGTACTTTGGAAAACTAGATGAGCCCTCAGAGATATTCCTAGTATGGTCCTGTGAGTCTCTCCAGTAAATTTTAGTTTCCTATATTTACTTACCTGGGTTAAATACAGAGAATGGTAACTAATCTAAAAATATATCTCAATAGTAACTTATTCTCTATCAGTGGCTCTTTCAGGGCACTTCACTTGGACCTCACGCCCAGACCTAGACAATCTTCTGTTCTCTTTATGACCTCACTGTTCTCTTTATGACCTCACCAGCTTGACAGCTACATATTTAGGCAATGCGCTTATCCAAAATATATTTTATTGTCTTCATTTTTGTCTCTGACTTATTTTCATAGCTGGACTTCTCATTCATTTTTCCACTCACTGTGCAATCTGCTCCATTTTTTACTAGATACCAAGCAGATGCGAGTTGGTCTTTTTCTCACTGCAAGGGAAAGGTCGATTTTGCTGGTAAGAGAAAAACCAAATAGTTGTGGAATCTTCTATAAAATCCAAAAAAAAAAAAAAAAGAAATGAAGAATAGAGGCAGGAGCACTACATGTTGGGTAAAAGCCTATGCTTTGAAATAAACAGATCGAATTTCAAATGTGAACTCCACTAACTAATAACATGGTGACATGAGGGAAGCCATTAGACCTCTGAGCCTCAAGTCCCTCTGTAAAATATGGAAAATAGCCCCATCTCAATCTTACAAGAGCAGCTGTAAGGATTAGACAAGATTGGACACATAAAGTCCTTAGCATAAAACCTGACACATAATCTGCCCCTGATAAATCATACCTATCATGACTGCCACCCCGGTTAAATATGGCATTTAAAAAATTATCACTTGATCACTTGATGTCTTATCTATGACACAGATTAATTGGAAACCAGGATGAGGGCAGCAGAGAAAAGGTGTTTGTTTGTTTTTTTTCTTTCTTTCTTTTTTTCTTTTTTTTTTTTTCTGCCCTGGTGATTACAAAACTTTGTGATGTGATTTTACGTGTTGAAATATTCTTTGTTTTTCATGATATTTTATAAATATTGAAAACAGAAACGTAGCAGGTAAACAGATGGCCATCCATTCAGTTCTTTCCATCTCCCTGATGTCAGATATTTGTTAAGAAATCATCATTTTTCTAGTATTGCATTTGTGTTGCATGTGGAGAGGAAAGTACATGCAGTTGGTTCTGCCTCCAACATAGATTCTAAATCTGCCTTCTGCACCATTTGTTTCTATTGTTGCTTCCAATATAGAGCCATTGTCATCATTTTTCAGAACTATTGCCTCCCTAACTAGTCTCCCTGCTTCCACTTTTCCTTGCCCTCCAATCCATTATCTACCAACAGCCAGAACAATATACTAAAAATATTTACCAGATTTGGTCATTCCCCTACTGACCCTTCAGAATAATATTCCAACCCCTTACTATGCCCTATGAAGACCTGTGTGACAACTCTGGTATCTGATATCATGTCTCCAGGCATTTGTATACAGTCACGTCAGCCTTCTCTGAGCCCCTCCCTCCAAAGGACCAAGCTGCACCCACCATAAGCCTGTTGTCCTCTCAGCCTAGAAGGTTCAGTCACCTGGTCGAGGAATGCTGGTGCTTCTCATCGCAGAGCTCAAGTTTAAATGTCATCACCTCACAGAGGCCCTTTTGGATGATACCTCTCTAACCCTGTGACACCTTCTCCACATGGTACCCTATCTGTCTCCTTCTTAGAATCACTATTCACAATGTGTAATTTCCACTCTCTTAGTTTTATCATCCGTCATTAAGCCCCAGGCAAGAGGGACCCTGCCTGGCACATTCTTGATTATATTCTCTACAGGGATGCTGCACACAACAGGGCCTCCAAGAATACCTGTTGAGTAAATGAAGGATCAAGTCATTTGCAAAAGCAGAAGAAAAAATTATATTTTCATATAGTAAGGATTAGTGAAAATGCAATTTGTTAGTAAAAATGCATTTTACGATAATCGGGAGAGCATGTCAGGTACATGTACTTGCTACTAGACACAAGCAACAAATTGCTAAACAGAAAGAGGTGCCTCCTCCAGCCTCTTTCCAGTTCTACAGAGCCATGGATTAGCAGGGTACAATTGGCACCCTTCTCACTGTGGGTGTCCATCTCAGAAAAAGAGCTTTTCCTGCAAGACATTGAACACAACAAAACAAAGAGTCAGTAGTCAAACATATGATAGAGTTTTATGCCAAATTTCAAGGGTGATACAATGCTAAAAATTATGGTCGATCTATCACTGCTGGTAGGAGCCACATGGAAAGCATGAGAAGAAATACTGCTAGGCTCTAGCAACAAACCCCAGCCTTGGGTGACAGCTCGCAAGGAAAGGGGACTTCAATACACAACCTCAAGTAACTGAATTTACCCCAAAATTTGAAAGAGCTCATCAGAAACAATTTCTTCTGGAGAGCCTCCAGTAAGAAATGCAGCCTTGACAACACCTTGATCAATCTTATCCCCAATCAGAGGACCCAGTCAAGAATACATTATCTTCTGATGTATGCAACTGCAGCATAATACATTCTTATTGCTTCAAGCCACTAAATGTATGGTAATTGGTTATAATGGCTAAAAAACAAATGCAGATTGTGATACTTGAAAGTGAAGTGCTACTGTAATAAACACTTAAAATGCAGAAGCAACATTGGAATCAGCAGTAAGTTGATGTTGGAAGAATTTTGAGGAGCATAATGGAAAAAACTATCTAGATTGTCTTGAACAGACTGCTAGCAAAAAATATGGACATTAAAGACTCTACTAGTGAGGGTTCAGAAGATACTGAGGAGTATTATAGGGAAAAATCTAACTTGCCTTAGAGAATACTTACCTCACCCCAAACAAACAACTGTTGGTGGAAATATGGATTTTAAAGGCACTGTTGCTGAGGGCTCAGAAGAAATACGCTATTGAAAAGTGGAGAGGGGAGATCCTTGTTATAAGCAGGCAAAAAACTTAGTAAAATAGTGCCCTCTAGTTATGTGGAAAATGGACTTTTTAAATGATGAACTTGGATCTTTAGGTGAAGAGATTTTCAAGCAGATAGTTGAAGAAAGTGGCTTTTTGTTTTTTCTTGCTACTTATAGTAATACGTGAGAAGAGAAAGATAAGTTGAAAGAGAAATTGTTCAACAAAAGATAACCCAAACTTGTTCAATGAAAGAGAACCCACACTTGAGGAGTTGGGAGATTCTCACCCTATCCAGATGCCAAAGATGGCAAAATTAAGACGATGCTTCAGAAAATGTGGCATAGAAAAATACAGAGTGTGATTGTATAATCTGTTACTAAACCTTCATAAAGATCAAATGATGACAGTACTCAGGCACAGAAAAGGCTCTTTGAAGAGATTAAAGATGTGGGTCATAGATCCCTTCAATATGACCAGAAGGACTCAAAAAGCTTAGGGGCATTGTCTTGCAACCATCTAGGCAGCAGAGAAAAACACAAAGGGATTATGTCCGAAAACTTGGTAGACCTAACTTCTAGCTAATGAGGCAATAAGTAGGAATGCTAACTATGGAGACCCATAAAGTTCTTGAGAATTTTATATTAGCAGAAACACCATCAAGTTGGCTCGAAAAGGACAGAAAGAGTGCAGAATAACAGAAGGCTGTCAGACCCACCAATCCTTTTGGCAGAAAATAGACAAGATAAAACTACTCTGCTGCAAACATGTGCTAGTTTTCATGAAAATGTAAACATGACACAGAAAGCAGTGCCCAAAGTCCGGAGAGAAAACCAAGGGCCTAGAGGGTGGAGCCAAGAGCCACAGAAGATTATGTTTGAAGTGTCCTTGGAGAGAGTTTTAAAGTTAATAATATAATATACACTATGCTTTGCATATGTAATATATGTCAAAAAACCATTAAAACAATTTGAATTACCAGGTCTCTAATCTGGCAAAATGTCAATGATAGTAATAAAATAGAACATGTAATCTGGAAAAATAGTATCTTCATAGGGTTATAATGAGACTTAAAATGAAGTAAGCTATGAAAAGCATTCTTAAACTGTAAAGCTCTCCATAAATATTTATTACTAGTTAATTCTGAATAAAAGTCACAGATATGTCATCCTTAGAGATAGGGTTTCACTTTATTTTTAAAAATATAATCATGTTTCCCTAATGTTTTAAACCAATTTATACTTTTTAGAAGTATCTTTCCACTGAAGCACCTAACATTTACTCTACCTAAGCCACTATGCTGCACTGTACAAAAAAAGACTCAGATGGATCTGATATTTTTTGCATACCAAGCATTTAAATTCTAATAAAAATAAAAACAAGCACACAGACACAAGACTCCCAACATATAGAAAACAAAATTATATAGAGACTTGCAAACAAGTATTTAAAATTTGGTTCCTCATCAGCATGAAAATTTAGGTAACTGAGGATCCTGGAAAATTGACTCCCATCTTATTGAAATAAATATTTAAATTTTGGTAGAAAAACTGCTAAAGAAGACCAAATAATACTGGAAATGTCGAAAAGTTGCTTAACTGAACAAAGTGCTTAAATATTATTTGGTTGAGCTATAATCAAGCTCCAATAATACTCTGTGGTCATAATAGGTAATACCAGCTAGATTGAATACATCAGAAAAAGTCTTTTAAAAATAGGGCAGACATTTTCGTAGACCTACAGAAAATTGTCTTCTATGGAGCCAAGAAAGTATCTTCCCTGAGACTACAAAGACACCTCTCTTGAGCTCAGCAGCACTAAATCTCATGAACATGACTAACTCCACGAAACTCATTCTAAAGTTAAGAATCAGTTCATATGTTTTAGAGGAAACAAGACAGAAAACTTTTTTGATGATCAAAAATTATACATTAAAAGAATTATCTTGCGCAGTGAAGCCTTAAATGACCACCTTTTCGATTGATGTGAACATCCTTCATTCTTCTATTCTTGGTGCTGAAAATCGGTCATGTCTGCAGCACCTCGCAGAGCAGCACAGGCAAATCTTTGAAGCCTGAGGATTCCTCAGTAGTCAGGATCACTCACCGTTATGATGTCAAGATTCTAAGGCTCATCCGATAACTGACAAATTGACATATTCCTTTCCCAGATTGTGCTCATCCTTTAACTTTTTAAATCTAAGCTTTTTATTGTTAGATCATTGTATAATAGATTCACATGTGGTTGTAAGAAATAATACAGAAAGATTCCATTAACCTTTCATCCAGTTGCTTTCAATGATAATATCTTCCAAATCTCTAGTACAATAACAAAACCAGGATATTAACATTGATGCAATCAAGATACTAGACATTTCCATTACCACAAGGATCTTCTATATTTCCCTTTTACAGCCACACCAACTTCCTTCCATCTCCACCATGTTTAATCCCTGGCAACCACTAATCTGTTCTCCATGTCTATAATTTTGTCTTTTCATTAATGTTATATAAAGACTGGCACGTTTATCGCTTCTCGGTCTTTTGGCTAAGATCAAGTGTAAAGACTGGCACGTTTGTAGATTTTTTTTTCATTCACCATAACTGGAGATTCATGCAGATTGTTGCAGATATTTATAGCTCATCTATTTGTCTCACTTAGTAGTATTCCATGGTGTGGTTGTACTTCAGTTTAACTACTCACCTGTTGATGGGTTTCTGGTTTGTTTCCAGGTTGGGGTTATAATAAATAAAGCCTCTATAAACATTTGTGTACAGGTTTTCAAATCAACGTAAGCCTTCATTTCTCTGGAATGAATATCCAGGAATGTGATTTCTGGCTGGTAGTCTCATGTTTAATTTTTAAAGAAACGGTCAGTTTTCCAGAGTGTCTGTACCACTTCACATTTTCACCAGCACTGTACGAGTGATCCACTTTTCCCATATCCACACCAGTATTTGGTGTCACTGTTCATGCAAGCTGTGCTAACAGGTATGGAGTGATATCTTATTGTGGACTTAACTTGAATTTAATTATGCTGAACTTCTTTTCATGTGCTGAAAATTATTGACAAAAAACTACAAGGCATATAGAAAACAAGTAGCAAACTGTTAGAAGTAAGCCTTTGTTATTAGTAATTACTTTAAATGTAGACACATTAAACGCGCCAATTAAAGGATTGGCCAAATGGATTAAAAACCATAATCCAAATATATGCTCTGTGCAGGAGGCTCACTTTTTTTTTTTTATTTAAATTTTTAAATAAGAGATGGGATCTCACTATGTTGCCCAGGCTGGACTCGAACTCCTGGACTAAAATGGTCCTCCTGCCTCAGACTCCCAAGTTGCTATCACTACAGGCATATACTACTGTGCCTGACATTGAGATTCACTTTAGATCCAAAGGCACAAATAGATGGAATATGAAAGAATGAAAAAAAGATGTTCCATGCTAACAGTAACCAAAAGAGAGAAGAGATGGCTATACAAATATTTTTTTAAAAAGCTTTAAATCAAAAGGACAAAAAGAACAAGGACAAAGGAGGAGACAAAGAAGGACATTGCACACTTAGAGGGCTCAACCCAGCAAGAAGTTATAACAATTATAAACATGCATGCATCTAAAAACAGTCAATTAAAATATATAAAGCAAAAACTAGGCCGGGCGCGGTGGCTCAAGCCTGTAATCCCAGCACTTTGGGAGGCCGAGACGGGCGGATCACGAGGTCAGGAGATCGAGACCATCCTGGCTAACACAATGAAACCCCGTCTCTACTAAAAATACAAAAAAATTAGCCGGGCGAGGTGGCGGGCGCCTGTAGTCCCAGCTACTCGGGAGGCTGAGGCAGGAGAATGGCGTAAACCCGGGAGGCGGAGCTTGCAGTGAGCCGAGATAGCGCCACTGCACTCCAGCCTGGGTGACAGAGCGAGACTCCGTCTCAAAAAAAAAAAAAAAAGCAAAAACTGAAAATTGAATGGATAATCAGTTCTACAATAATAGTTGGAGATTTTAATATCCCATTGTCAATAATGAATAGGACAACCAGACAAAAATAGGTAGGAAATAGTGAACTTAAATAACACATGAATCAGCTAGATCTATCAGACAAAATTATGACTACAAAAAGAAGCATGGTGGTTACCAGGGGCTGGAGGGAGGAGAGAATTAGGGATTATTGTGTAATGGTAACAGAATTTCCATTTTACAAGATGAAAAAGGTTATGGAGATGGATGATGGTGATGGTTGCCCAAATGAATGTATTTAATACTACTGATTGTACACTTAAAATAATATGATGGCAAATTTCATGTTATATAAAAACAATTTTAAAAACTAGAAAAAATCCCATAGACTGGGCTGAACAACAAAAATTTATTTATCACAGAAATAAACAAAAGCTTACTTCTCACAGTGAAAATAAATTTCTCACAGAAAAAATTATTTCTCACAGGAGGCTAGAAGTCTAAGATTAAGGTGTTGGCATTTTCAGTTTCTGGTAGGAGCTCTCTTTCTGGCTTGTAGACAGCCACTTTTTCACTATATTTTTACATGGCAGGGAGAGAGAGAGGTGAGGGCTTCATATACAAATTTAGGGGGACACAATTCAGTCCATAGCAGTCTCTCATGTATTTCTTTAAACACTGAATTTTCACCCTAAAAATCATAGAAGAGACAGTACAAGGTGATGCTATGCCAGTAACACCAACATTTAGGCACATCCCAAAGACAAACTACATTATTTCCTCTTTCTCTCTAAGACTTTCTTTTTCTTTCTTTCTTTCTTTCTTTCTTTCTTTCTTTCTTTCTTTCTTTCTTTCTTTCTTTCTTTCTTTCTTTTCTTTCTTTCTTTCTTTTTCTTTCTTTCTTTTCTTTCTTTCTTTTTCTTTCTTTCTCTTTCTTTCTTTCTTTCTCTCTCTCTCTTTTCTTTCTTTCTTTCCTTTCTCTCCCTCTTCTTTCTTTCCTTTTCTCCTTCCTTCCTTCCTTCCTTCCTTCCTTCCTTCCTTCCTTCCTTCCTTCCTTCCTTCCTTCCTTCCTTCCTTCCTTCCTTCCTCTCTCCCTCCTTCCCTCCCATTTCCTCTTTCCCTCCTTCCTTTCCCTTCCTCGTCCTTTCTCCCCTTCTCCTCTTTCTTTCTCTTTCTTTCTTTCGTTCGCTCTTTCTTTCGACAGGGTCTCATTATGTTGCCCAGGCTGGTTTCACACTCCTGAGCTCAACTATCCTCTCACCTCGGCCTCTGAAAGTGCAGGGATTACAGGCGTGAGGCACCATGCCTGACAAAGAACACTATTTTCTTAATTCTGTTTTTTTTTCTCTTAAATGTTTCAATCGATTATGAAATGTCTGTAGAGAAAAGGAGGTTGTATACTGTTAAGAGCATGAGTTCTGGAATCAAACTACTACCTGGTTTTGAATCCCTGATTATTACTTACTACTTATGTGACACTGGGAAAACCAGTTATACTATTAAAGCCTCAATGTTCTCATCTGCAAGACAGAGATGATGATGTTACCTCATAGGGTTGTTACGAATTTTAAATAGTACCATAGAAAACTTAGTATGGTACCCAACACCGTAATCTCTCAGTAATGTCAATTATGCTTACGGGAAGACTTTACATTTCAAAATAGCAAGCAATGTTACTAATCGTCTTCCATGACCAAAGGGAAGGAACAGAGAAAAGGTAGTAAAGTCAATCGAGCAACTACAGGTGACCAAGCTCTTTGCCAGGTAGTTCATGCACATCATTTGTATTTCCTCGAAGTAGCCTTATGAGGTAAGAATCAGTATTTTCATTTTTACAGATGGAGAAACTGAGGCTCGGTCAGTTAAGTAACCAAGAGCCACATACCTAACAATTCAGAGAGCCCAGTGTGTCTGCTTCCAAAGTCACACAGTTTCCACAACGAAACAATGTTTCCTCCCCGATGTGTGTTGGGTCAGGAGGCAGGACTATATTTTAAAGCACATCGCATTTAGGCAGGCTCCCAAATTATTTAGCTGGCATATACATGCGAATATCGTCATCATCCTTCAGCGTTTGTATTTGGTGCTCATACTCCACTCAATCTCTCCTCCCCAAAATGGCTGGTTCTGGAACCCCTAAGCACTTGGCAGTATGTTACCGACTCTCAGACAGGAAGTTTGCATTCTCTCCCACGTGGATAGTAGATGCCTGAGACTTTAAGGAGCCACACCGTGGGCTTGAGAGACGCTGGGAGTCGCAGTCAGGACCGCGAAAGAACTCAAGTGATGATTCACCCCCGAGGTCTACTTGCTCACGTCTCTATGGCAGATACCGGGCTGCGAATTGTGGCTCCCTTTTGACTAAACCTTTTCACTCCCTGCTCAGCTTGGTCTCCATCCTGGGTCACTGTCACTGTGAGTAGTTTCCCTTCCGATTCTGGCCATCTGGACCTCGACTTCCCAGTCCCTGTTTTTTGCCTGCACAAAGTGAAGGATACCGAGGCCCCGAAAGCAAGCACGTACTCCACTGCCCTTTGCTGCCCTCTGCTGACCGTAACTGGAAATGATGGTTACTCTTTCAGGCCCTGTCTCAAGGCAGGTACCACAGTGAGAAGAACGAAGTCCGGAACACAAAATTTTGAGGGTGAACCCCCTAACTAACTAAATCAAATAAATAATATTTTAATGCAATATGTTAAAAAGTCAAAATAACTGTAAAAATACATGATGAACAAAATATCGAAATGTACCCTAAATTGTACTCCTAGCTTCTGTGTACACAAGCCCTGGCATCTGTCTTTTTATTAAAGGGAGAGTCCTAGTATCACAGTAGAAAACCATGCTACCACTATTGATCAAGTTTTTTCCATCATTCATATAGATTTTTAAGATTCACAAAATTTAGGAGAAATAAACAGCAAAAATGAGAAGGTCCAAGTGGAACAGATATACTAGGTGACTCCTGAGGAAAGTAGGTAATTAAGAGAACAGAAGAAAAATTGATCTTTTAACAAATATTAACATCTTCATAGTCAAGAAGCAAATGAATGGGTGGCTAGAATCAAGTACAATCAAAAATGTTTATGTTTTCTGTTTAATTTCTTGGATATTAAATATAACATTGGCCAAATAATTTAATAAGAAGGCTTGAAGATTGAGTTTATGGACTCCTTTTTGATCTTGACACTTGGAACATTCGATGTTCAGTTTTAATGAACTAGATTACATTTTCTCCCCTTAATAGCTAGACTCATACTATTTGATCCATCAACAAGGGGTAATTTAATAATCAGGATAATAAAAATGTTATTTCAATTTGTTGAGTCAACATATCAACACAACTGGAAGACAATAATAACTATAAAAGAGAATCTAACTAGTATTAAAATTGATAATGGAAAAAAACAAGTCTGAATGTTAAGGTAGCAGAGAGATGTGGCCAGCAATGTCAGACACAAATTCTCATATTTCCTATAGCAAAGAATCAACATACTAACATTGATGTAACAAAATTTAGAGTTTGAACATATTCTTTAAAATTATAAAGATAACCACCAGAAGAACAAAAATAATATGACTAGAAAAACTCAGGAGTAGATGGATAAAGAAATATGAACTAAGTTTCTCATCTTTCAATAGATGTGACCTAAAGTTGAAAAACAAACAAAAAAATAGGAATATTAACATATGCTTAAAGGCATGGTGATAACCACTAACAGAACAAAACATGTTTTAAAATAAGGAGCTAGATTAGAAGTGGGGAGTGGGGAAATGAGGATAGGTGGATAATTTACACTTCATTTGGTACCATTCTGTACTGTTTCATTTTATTAACTTATGAGTATATTAATTTTACACCATAAAAGTTAAAAAAATGAAAACAAAACTTTCTGCAGCTGCAGCTCTTGGCACGCTCTTTCCCCAGCTGCAGTCATTCTCCTCACACTCATGGTCAGGTCCAAGTGAGACAGGAAGAAATAAAAGGGCAACAGAAAAAGTACCTGCCCTGAAGTTCACGTTGTCTGCAGTCTTCTTTCAATTTACTGTGTTTTGTCTTTACAGGGGCCTAATTCTTTGGAATACTAATTTTTGACGATTTCAATCCATCAGATCTAGAATCTCCTTAAAGCTTTGCTAAGCTTTGACATCATTCTCTTATTTCTTGAGAAGAGTAAGCTTGACTCACCGGCTCTTTCTGTGATCCTTGATTTTTTTTAAATTTTGACTATGGTTAACTATTGGTCAGCTGGGACCAACCTGACCTGCCTAGGTAGGAATGAAAAGCCTATGCAATAGTGGTGACAATTACTATTATCTGAACAAATAAAATGTGATATATTATTAAGTTAAAATAGTGCTAAGGGAGTAGAGTGATGGTCACTACTCAATTCCTCATGTTTCCACAAAGGAGAGACTTCACGCTCCTGGAGAGAGTGCACCTGAAGATATTTGGGAGTAGATATTTAGATTAATCACAGCCTTGCATTGAAGTGCTAAAAGCATGAAAGCTAGACATGAAGAAACCAGAATATTTACATTTTCTAAGAAGGAATAATATCTCAAATGTCAGTTACTGAGAAAGTAGGTAATATACATGGGGACTTTGCCAGAAGCATTGCCACCACACCTACCACCACCACCCCCCCACCACACACACACACACACACACACACACACAGACACACACAACATGTGGAAGCACAATTGTTGATGGGCAGTTTCTGCTTAGTGTATATAGATTTACAGCCTGTGAACTCTTGACACTGGCGCAGCTGACTGGCCTTCACTGGAACTGAAACCCAGCTGTTTTCAGGTCCTTCTGTCTACAACACAGGTACCATTAAGTTATCTGCCATGCTCTTTGGGTGGCAACAGCTGTGTCAAAAAAATTACACCATTCACTTAACTTGGGGACCATAATTTTGCTTGTAATAACTTGTGTAGCGGAGCCGCAGTTTCTTTTGCGATTAGTTACCCCTTGGAGAGCTGAACTAGTTAGAAATTTGAATTAATTTTGAAGAGACTGAAGAAGCTGTACCCATTCCTATGAAAGCTGGCCCAGGTTACAGCTGAACTTATAGGAACCCAGGGATCAGTGTAAGACCCTCTGGCTGAGAATGAGCCAATTGTATAGAATTGGGAATGAAGGAATTTGACTTTAATTTCTATGGGCCTTTCATTTGCAAGGGAATTTAGTTTGGAGGGTTAAAAAATGAGAAGAGTTTCACATTGTTCAACTTTAGAATATTTTTATGTTGTTGATCTGGTCTTTGCATTCATTTCATGAATACATTAATGAATGTATACATGAATATAAAATGAATACATTCATTCATTCTGGACAACATGACTAAGCATAATTAGTAATAGAATGGGGAATACATTTTCTGCTTAGGGTGCTGCATACAGTTCTGTCTGACTCATGTTGCTAGAGACTTTTGTTGGCAAAAAGCGAAATGCCCATTGGCAGCTCTGGAGGGAATTAGTGTGGAAAGAAGGAGGGTTTAGGAAAGTGAGAACACAACGGGCCTGTGAGCAAGCAACTTCCCCGCTGAGAGGAACAGCCCACCCTGGCTTACTTCCAAGCTGCTTAAGTCCAGTGGATTATGACATTGTTTCCCAACCTTCCTTCATATGTATGTGGCCTTCATGTCTGCAGATTACCCACACTAATACTGATATAATATTTTTCTTTAAATAATGTATATACTTTAAAAATCTTTTGCTCAATTTTTTACTCATGATAAACAATGTGCTAAAATGTCACATATTTTTCTGATTACAACATATATATATAATAACTAAAACTTAAAAAAAAAAAGTCTGTCATCATGCTACCTAAAATCAACTTACATAATGCCAGTGGAACACACACTGTAATATACCGAGACGAAAAAGCTGGCAAATAGCAGGAAGGATGCTTGTTACTCCACTCTTAGGGTTTCTGTTCCAATCCTGATGACAGAAAACAGCACTGGAATAATATTCTGGGGCCCTCCCTCCACCTTTTCTCTCAGTCCATCCCAAGCAGCAAAGAAATGTTTCTATGGCTTGTAGGAGCTCAAGTACAGCACTTTCTAATTTTGCCCTTGGCAACTCAGCATGCAAGGCTTCCTCCCAGGTTGGAGTTGGGCTGGAGAAGGAAGAATGAAGTTGTCTGGTCCTTCCACCTATGACTCCACGGGCTGCTTGGTTCACTTAAGAAGGAGTAGCAAAGGCTCATTCTCCAACCCAGCTTTACTATAGAGTGCTGTAATTTTGGTAATAATACATAGAATAAATTTCAATCTCCTTCTGTTTCCTGCATCTTGTCTCAAGTTGGTTAAAACTCACAAAGTAGGAGGATCAGGATTACATGTTAAACACAAATTCCAACACATCATTGGTTACAAAAACAAGTGGAAGAATTAGAGAAGAAACGTTGCTGGAAAGAAAATGAATACTCCTGTTTTAAAGCAAAATGCCCTGTGTGAACATTTAATGGCAGTATTATGAAAAAGTTAATGCAATACTCTAATATTGTGACTACAAGTTCTCACTTCCTCAATTTGGAGATTCGCGTGGTATTCTAATCTCTTTGTGGCTAAGTCTGGAGCAGGAGAACCCTCCTCTGTCCCCTAGACTCTGAGAGGAAACAAGATATAATAAAAGGATTTGGTTCCTATTGGTTTGGGAATTGGGCCAGCACATGGATTATGGATGTTTGCAGTTGGGCAAATTACTTAACCTTCTTGAATCTTAGTTCTTAAATCTATGAAGTGGCGATAGCAATTCTCACAGGGCTGTTGTGAGGATTGAGATAATGCATTTAATGAATGAATTTGAAGTCTGATCCCCTCCCTGCCCACAAACCGAGCTAAAGATGCTCTATAAAGGATTTGGACTCCCTAGTGTTTCTTCATGGTTTTGCTTTATGGGTCTCCTCTGGGGCCATGGAGGCATCAGCAGAGTTGTAGAACTTCCATTTTGGATCCAGTCCTTCTCTCCCCACCCTCTTCTCCCCGCACAGCCGTAAACTGAGGTTTGAGGGCTGTTCCTTGCTCCAGAGGACTCCTCATTTGGAACTCAGATTTCATTTCCTTTATCTCATGGCTCTCCCCATGTCCCATTATCAGTTTCTAAGACCACAGCTTATGGCCCAAGTCTCCCATTTCCCCACTAACCCCAACCTCCATTCATTTAGGAGACAGCTGAACAGATGTAAAACACTTCAAAGGTGCCTGGCACACAGTAGATGATCAATACCCATGAATTTCCTTTCCTAGACTTGGAGGCTGTAGGCTTTACAGCCTGTTTTTACAGAGCTATACTGACTATTATTGAGTATGAACACAGTGATCCAATAACTGCATGTTAGATATGAAATACTTTGCACATCACAGACCCAATCTTTAAAACCACCAGCATCCGTACTTGGTCAGTGAGACTGTAATTTCAGAAAGAAATTCATATCCACGTCTAGGCATCCACTAGGTATGTCCATATCTAGAAAGCTTTTTTAAGTGTTTGGAATCTTTCCCTTGCAAGGAAATGGACTATGGGGTGGTCCAGCTTACATTTGGGATGCCTTTTTCAGCACAGATAAAATCCCAAGACAAAAAGACTTTGATCTCATGTAAGTTCCTTTGTGTAAACAAGCTTGCATAGCAAAATGGTGCAGATAAATGTAGATGAAATGGGCTTTGTACAAATAAATGTAACTATATTATGTTTCTCTGGTATAAAAATAGATCACATGGTGGAGGACAAAAATAGGTGACATGGTAACATAAACCGACTTGTGTAATCAGAGGGTCAAGTCTGACATTTTTCTCTCTAGGCCTTTTCTAATAGTCTTGTTGCTAGGGCTACAATGTTTTTGCCAGATTGGAACAGAATTGTCAACTCTAATGAAGATTAAGTAGCTTGCCCAACTAGGTTTTGTTTTGTTTTTTTAAGCCTTAGTGAATACTGCTGGCTTTAAAAGTCATAATTATGAAGAATGGAAAGATCTCTAAAAGATCTATTTTAAAAAAAATATATAACTAATAAAATTTAAAATTGAGTAGACAGTTTCCATTTCACAGCTATTCCAACATAAACTTTTATCAGTCACATTGAACAAAATAACTAGAAATATTTCATACATTTAAAAAAAGGAATAAGAAATTATCCAAAAACAATTCACCAAAGACTGAGTAATTAAGGTTACTTAACAAACAATTCTTCTGATTAGTTGGAAAATTACGTTTCACCACTGTTCACAAATTGATACCTGATTTATTCTGTAGACAATATAGATTAGGCATAGGATAAAATCCTCTGTATTTGGTTCCTCCCAGTCATTGGTCAGTCATCTGACAACAGACTATCTGAGGAAAGTGTAAATACAAAGTCACCCAATAAAACATGAACAAGTTTTGCAAAGCACAGTAAAGGAAAGCCAGTTTGTTCTGAACACTTTATTGCTAAAAGGATGTAAAGGGTAAGAGGAAAAAGGTGATGAAACAATCCTTTTGTTATGCTTGTTGGGGAGTCAGGATGAACTTCCTTGGCCAGGGATAGAAGGAAGAGATCATCTAAACTTCAAAAACCACAACATAATTTGCATACTTCCTTGGCCAGGGATAGAAGAGACCATTAAACTTCAAAAACCACGACACAATTTGTGTGCCCACTGACCCCAGTTTTACTTGTACACAAAAGCATGAGAATTAAATAAAAATTCACGTAATGAGTAAATAATAAACGCTGTGTTTATTCCCCTCATGTATTTATATATTTGCAGCCAGAAATTCCAATGTTATGCGTAACATTGTTTTTCCAATAACCTTATAGCCTTTAGAACCAAAAGTCAGTCATCTTAATTTGAATATTACAGCATTAGTGACATCTGGTGGAAAATATAAGAGTTACAATGTAGCATTATATAGCTATTCTGATCTTTCACGTAAATTTTAAATAAATTTTACATACTAAATGAAAACAAGATGAAGAAATGGTCTATGAAGTTATCTACCTTATTGTGCTAATAATCTTTGAATCTATATGCTAAAATATATAGGTTAATGAACATAAGAAATGTTAGTGCATTATACTAATAAAAGCATTTTTCAGCATGCGTGTCCATATAGTGAAAAAATGATAAAAAGGGTCTCTTTTTATGAGACTCACAATAGGATAGAGTCCATGCCTCTATTTAAAGGAGAGCCCATACCTCTCTTTTTATGGCATCACATGCCAAAAAGCCTCCCTTAACAAGTTTTCAGATCAAATTGTGAACTGTGGGGTGTGTTAGGATGTATGTCAAGAAAATAGCTAGTTGTGCTTTGGAGAATATGGAATTTAGGTATATTTGGGAGAGACATTCTGTTTGAGATACTATGGATGGAGGCAACAAATTATGTTTTACAAGTGAGCTTTAAATATTACAATATCAAATGCTCTGAACTAGGGAGGGGTTTGAATATTTGTGACCAAAAGAGCAAACTGTGATCTATTACAGGACTGGCAAACTACAACCCTAGGGTCAAAGCAAACAGCTATGTTTTTTTTCTTATTGGAACACACTCATGCTCATTCATTTATGTATTGTCTATGGCTGTTTTCAGCCTCTTGAGTAGGTGCAAGAGACCATATGCCTTCAAAAGCAGAACTATTTACTACCTGGCCATTTACAGAAAGTTTGCCAGTCTCTAGTCCATTAGATAACTGTCATCAAACTTCCTGGTGCCCTTTCCACCACCTCCATGGGAGGAGTATACTTCCTGGTCCCATCCCATTGAAGTTTGGCTTGGCCTTCACTTGCTTTGGTCAGTGTGAAAAAGCTGGCTTTCAGAGTCCTAACCAATGTCCCTCCAACAGAATGAGCTAGGTGCAGCAAAAGTCAACCAATACATGAGACTGTTATACCTCAGCATAAACCTTCTCACAGAGGTTTGACTTCTCTGATGACACTGGGAAAAGGATCCTGAAAGCCAGATATATTTCCACTCCTCCTGGGCTCTACTTCAGACCATGATGGGCTTAACCTCTGTTCATCCCTCTACATATGGTAAGCAACACTGAGCCAGAGTCCAGGCCAGGCCTAGAGACCCATCATGCTGTCTTAAGAAGAACCTTCTCTTTAACATGGTGTAGAAACCACTCACAAGTCTTTCAGCTGTTGGTTTAAATGTCTTCCTCCTGAGGTAAGCCTCAAGGTCTAAAAAGAGGATGGGACAGTCCACTTGGAGCTACAGGGCAAAGCTTTTCCAGTCTAGCTTCACCTCAATAAAGTTCATAGTTTGGCTCCCACTCAGCTCCAAAATGTGTATTTTATACATTATTAATTATTATTTTTTGAAATAGTCTTGCTCTGTTGCCCAGGCTAGAATACAGTGGCACGATCTTGGCTCACTGCAACCTCCGCCTCACGGGTTCAAGCGATTCTCCTGCCTCAGCCTCCCAAGTAGCTGGGATTACAGGTGCCCGCCACCATGCTCAGCTAATTTTTGTATGTTTTGTAGAGACGGGGTTTCACCATCTTGGCCAGGCTGGTCTCAAACTCCTGACCTAGTGATCCACCTGCCTCGGCCTCCCAGTGCTGGGATTACAGGCGTGAACCACCGCACCCAGCCCAAAATGCGTATTTCTTAATTGATTATATAATCTGTAAGGGTTAAAATGACTCGTCATGACTAGCTCCCCAGAAACCTCAGAGTAAACAGTAACATGCAAATGATACAAAAATCTAAGAATTGAATCCTGTTAATAACGGTAGCTGAGTTGAAATGACCAGAATATACACACAACCTTTAAAAATGTGATTTCAGCAGGGCGTGGTGGCTCACACCTATAATCCTAGTAGTTTGTGACATTAAGGCAGGTGGATCATGAGGTCAGGAGTTCAAGACTAGCCTGGCAACATGGTGAAACCTCCTCTGTACTAAAAATACAAAAATTAGCCACGCGTGGTGGTACATGCCTGTAATCCCAGCTACTCGGGAGGCTGAGACAGAATTGCTGGAATCCGGGATGCGGAGGTTGTAGTGAGCTGAGCTGCGTCACTGCACTCCAGCCTGGGCGACAGAGTAAGATTCCATCTTGGGGCAAAAAAAAGTGATTTCACAGAATTTAGTCTGACATCTCAAATAGTTAAAATACAAATGAAGCATTTATTTGCCATTTTCTTGATATCATCTAGCTGGGTAACACCAGTGCTCCATTTATTCCATAAAGATATGAAGAGTCTACAAATTTGTCACTGAGAACCCAGAAACTGCCACTGATCCACAGTATTTGCTCAATATGTAATTTCTGAATGAACACATTCAGACTATCTGCAATTACTTCATACACATAAAGAACTTAAGAGTGTCTAATAATAAGCATTAATAAACTGAATTTTTACAAAATGAGGTCAGATTTAGATTAGAGATGAGAGAAGACTTTACAAATCTGCCTTAAATTGACCTTGGAAAAACAGGTGAGAACTGGATAGAAAGCATGTACCAGATGAAGGTATTAATGAAAGCACAGGAATAAGCATAGTATTTAAATACCTAAAGAAAAGTAGGCTGATAATAAGGCTAAGAGTATAGTAAAGTACTAAAATCAACATTTGTTCAACTGGAATTGTTGGACTAATTCCAAAGGACATTTATCCTTTCACAATGATGAAGTAATAGCTTTGTCTATTGCTATGAGATCAACAGGATGTGATCAAAGTTTATCCATTAGATTGAAGACACCTCAAGACTCACTCAACTTTGTATCTTTAAGTTCTGTAACTTCATAGGAACAAGAATTCAATAGTTATGCTGAATCAATTCTAATTACCATTTAACTATATCAACACCAAACCAGTATCAAAATTTTTAAGACAAATTTAAAACAAACTTAACTTTATTTCCTCACTTTCACTTAAAACTTGATTTTATAAAACACACACACACAAAAACATTTTTAAGAGTTCTGTATCACAGAACATTAAAGAGTACAAATATCCATTGCTTCATAGGTTCAAGTTACATAAATTAAAGTCAAATTTGGAAACTGATTCATTAGGGAAAACTATACATGAAATGAAGGTCAAAAGGAGCTAATACAGCAATATTTCATTGTTTATAGATTATTTACTTTCAGGACCTCAACAAAGATTCTGAATATTTAGACTTCCTTTGCTGTATTTTATACTTAAATATCTCCCTACCTATACTGAGTCAAGCTACTTGACCAAAACATCTGATTTAGGAAAGCATTTAGCTTTATAGCACAAGTTTTTCCATCTACAGTTACTATCTTCAAAGGAATATACATCACAACGTTGACAAAAAAAATTCCTGGTTCCTTTTGAACAGTGTGCAATAAATTCATGATGTTAACTCCATGGTAAGTCAAATAGGCACCAAAAAATAAAAGGAACAATTACACACAGTTCAGTAAGTATCATTTTGGTTTTCTCCATGTAAAAATTAACCAATGAAATAAAACATATTAACTGTAGATGATTTGATTTCAGGAAAACCAAATTTCAAAATTACAATTACATTATTTTCCTCAAGTCATCCTCAGTCATTGACAGGAATTTTGTAGGCCACCATGCTATTTACTTTGTGGATTGTAGTAGTAAATGAACGAAGGCGGACTTCCTCAGAATTGGTAATAAACTGTGGTCCCGACTCTTCCCATTTTTCAGGTACAACCAAATCTTTGTCTGTATAAATCAGCAGATCAAATGAACCTAAATTGGGGATAAGATCATTAAAGTACGTTACTTTCTAAAAGTAAAACTAATCTTGCTGCCTCTCTTCTATTTTGAACAACTCACTGCTGGAAAAGGTCATTTGGCTTGGCCTCTAATCACTAATTTATTTTGGTCAATGAACATTTATCTTAATAAAGAAAATATTGTATCTAATTTCTGTGCAATTTAGTGATTGTGTTCAAGTAACCCTTATCTTATTTAATAATGGTCCCAAGGGTGGGTGCGGTGGCTCACGCCTGTAATCCCAGCACTTTGGGAGCCCAAGGCGGGCGAATCACTAGGTCAGGAGGAGATCGAGACCATCCTGGTTATCATGGTGAAACCCCGTCTCTACTAAAAATACAAAAAATTAGCTGGGCATGGTGGCGGGTGCCTGTAGTCCCAGCTACTGGGGATGCTGAGGCGGGAGAATAGTGTGAACCTGGGAGGCAGAGCTTGCAGTGAGCCGAGATCGCGCTACTGCACTCCAGCCTGGGCGACAGAGTGAGACTCCGTCTCAAAATAAATAAATAAATAAATAAAAATAATGGTCCCAAAGCACAAGAATAGTGATGCCAGCATATTGTTATAATTGTTCCAGTTTATTAACTCTTACGATGCTTAATTTACATATTAAATTGTATCACAGGTATGTATGCATAAGAAAAACATCATACAGGGTTCATACTATCCATGGTTTCAGGTAGTCACTGTGGGTCTCCTTGTGGAAAGGGAGACTATGATACATTAATTTTGCTTTATAATGTTTTTTTCTTCAATTTATATTACATAAATCTGACAAGACAAAATTGAATAAAGGGGTGATTAAGGCAGTAGCTTAGTCTTTTTGCCAATCAATTTAATCCAACAAGAAGTTGTATACTTACAGGAAACTTCCAACAGTGGCAGAAATGTCACCGTAGCTGTTATCTGTCTGATCACTGAACGGATTTCATCCTGGATAGCTTTCTGAGACTTTTCTCTGGGTGCACTGTCAAAAAAAAAAAAAAAAAAATCAACAGTGCACCCAATCAATTAATTCATTTTAGGTTTTAAGTTATTTCAAACATAGTGGTAAGATTATTTATTTGATTAAATGCTCTCAACATCAAATAAGCAGTGCTTTAAAAAGGAGTTTTGTAAAAACTGTGAATGAAAGTATCCTTTGGACCTATAACCTAGTAGGCACAACATACATCCTCATTACTTCATTTATCCTGCCAGGCATCTTTTAGAGCTGGTCTTAGTGTCAGGTCATTTAGTATCAGATGACTAGAAAATCTGCCAATCATTTCAAGTTCAGGAAACTTCAGCATCTCTTGAAATAAAATAACAAATGCTATCTAAAATATTTAATTGGTATAATCATTTTGGCACTTTTAGTAATGCCTAAATGTCTAAATTCCTATTTTCTCAAATAAAACATTAAATTGTGTATCAAATTATTTTATAAGCTAAAAATTTCCTAAAATAAACCAAAGCCTTCAGAAGCAAACTACATTTCACTGTAAGAAATGGTTCCCAGTTTATAGAAAAGCATGCCTAGGACAATGCTAAACATTAGAGTATAAAGACAGACACTTCTCTTCCAGGGAGTCTGGAACTTTCAGAAATTTATCAAGTGTCTTAGGAAGTAGATGGCATTAAAGGAAGTACAGCAGAGCTACATCATAAATTGTGTGACTCTAATATAATTCCTTATAGTTAAAAACATCTTAGAACAATTCATTAAATGGTTCATCTAGTATATCATGTGTAGTTTTGTATATACCACCATAAATACTGTTTGAAAATTGCTGATTTAGACTAAAGGCAATTATATATATACAAATCAATGATATGTTAAACCGACAATTCTTTTCCACAGGTGACTGAGGATATCTTAGAAAATATAAATTAGAAACAAACTATATTTTATATAAAACTAGTTCAATATAATTAGAACTCAATTGGTAATAAAAACAAGTTTTGAAAAAATATATCAAAGTAGAAATAATGTAATTCCTACTTACCTGTCATCTTTTGCAGTCTTGTCACACTCAATATCAAACTGCCATCTTTCCAGGACCTCACCACTTTCAATATTTGAGATAACTACAACCAGTTTCTGAACTGAACACTTGTATAACCAATCTGCAACACATAAAAATGAAGGCATCTTTCTTGGTCCACTGCATCATAAAGTAGCTCTCTTCTCAGGTCCTACTCCCTATCCTCAGCAAATTCCTACCACTGCTATCTTGGACTTCCTCCTACGTGCAAGAAAATTTGCACCATCAATACTCTAACTTCTGTTTTCAAATTCTCAGTATCTGTACCAGGTACAGTAATTGGTGCTGAGGACAGAATACTGAACATATGGTACTTTCATCCTAATCCAAGATAAAAGCATAGGAGATGGGCATTCATCTACTCATCACACCAATAAATGACAAATTATCATTGTAATGGCTGCTATGAAAGAGAGATGTAAGATGCAATGAGAGCATAAAAGGAGGAAAATTTGAGCCACTTACGGAGGTCAGAAAAGGTTTGAGTTTAGCTCTAGGGATAAACAGCATTAAATATGCAAAAGGATAGGAAAGAAGATACAGGCCTCAAATACTCACAAGGGAAGAGCATATAACTAGAAGACTGGAAGCAGCTCACTACAAGTGGAATCAAGAAACAAACAAACAAACAAACAAAATAAAACAATACAATCCTTGCAAGATTAATAGAAGCCAGACCACGCAAAGCCTGGTGGATCAAATTAAAAAAATATGCACTTCAAGACCAGTCAAGTCATTACTGTGTGTGAAGCAGGATGTAAAGCAATTAGTCTTGTATTTCAAAACTATCATTCTAGCTGTGATATGGAAAGTGGACTGGAGATGTTAAAGAGGGGATCTAGAGACACTAGTTGGTCCATCAGTAATTCGAGCAAGAGTTAATGAAAGCTTGTAGGAGGATAAACTGGTAGAGACGAAGCAGTAGGTAAATGTAAGAGATTTCATGGTTAAAATTTATTGGGTTTAGTCATGGTAGTAAGGAAGAAGCATGATTCAGGAACAGCTTCCAAGTTTCTTTTATTTCTGTTTGGATGGTTTAGCCACTGACAGAGAGAAAATTAAAGAGTATCAGTTTTGGATATGATCCTAAATTTAATTTTTAGTATGCTTGAGTATATGTTATCTCTGGGATAGCTACATAAAGATATAGCTGCTGAATATATGAGTCTGGAGAAAGAGGCTTTGGGATAGATATATAAGTTTGTGAGTTGACTACACAGAGGTTGCTAGTGAAGCTATACACAGGTCAGAAATCACCTATAGAGAAATTATAAAGACAGAACGGGGGCTCAGATTGAGCCTTGAAGTAATCTTGGAAATTGAAACAGCATATTCAGGAGTCAGCGAAGTTTTTGTAAAGAAACTTTGTAAAGAAAAATTACAAAAAAGAGTAATTAGTAAATATTTTAAGCTTATAGGCCACCAAGGTCTCTGTTGCTTATTTTTAAACAAACCTGTAAGTGTAAAAATACTCTTAGCTTGTGGGCAGTGCAAAAACAGGCCACCTGTTGGATGCAGCCTGTGGGCCTTGTGATCCCTGGCATTTATCAACAACTTTTTATGAGTTTCACTCTGAAAAGGAGGAGACTGGGTGGTAATTTGTTCTTCCTTTAAAACTGGAGAGATGAAAACAATGGGGATAATTAAAATCAAAACACAGAAGCAGAAAATATAACAGAGAACAGGATCAAGACCCTAAAAAAGGCTAGAGGAAATGACATTCAAAACAAAACAACTGGCTGGGTGTGGTGGCTCACGCCTGTAATCCCAGCACTTTGGGAGACAGAGGTGGGTGAATCACGAGGTCAGGAGTTCAAGACTAGCCTGGCCAAAATGGTGAAACCACGTCTCTGGTAAAAATACAAAAATTAGCCGGGCATAGTGGCAGGCGCCTATAATCTCAGCTACTCGGGAGGCAGAGGTTGCAGTGAGTGGAGATCACGCCACTGCACTCCAGCCTGGGTGACAGAGTGAGACTCCAAACAAAAAACAAACAGAACAACTTGCCTCTAGGGAAGAGCAATTTTTCCACTTTAACTAAAAGGGAGAAGTTAAATAGGAAGGTCTAGACACACATAATGTGAAGTGTCATCAATGCAGTCTCAAAGGAGACAACCTAAAAACCATTGGCTTCAATGCAGTCTCAAAGAAGACAACCTAAAAACCATTGGCTTAGGCAATGCTTGCTTCTCTAGCAAATTAAGATGGAAACACACATCCATAGTTGCCTAGAGGTTCCAGGCCAAATGATCTGAGTGCAGCCCTATGAATCACTACAGATGATTTATTCCTGACCCCCAATTTTGGATGCAACTCTGGGAGAGGTGGACACTCCTATCAATGTCTTTCCTGTGTACACTTGAGAACAGAGGTCTATTCCCACACCAAAAGAGGTCTCATCTTGCTATTTTGACAATACCAATCTACTACAGCAGCAGTTCTCAACTAAGGGCAATTTTGTCCCTTTGGGCACATCTGGCAATATAATTTATGGAGACACTTTTGGTTGTCAGAGCAAGGTGGTTTGTTACTGGCATTTGGTTAGTAAAGGCCATAGATGTTGGTAAACATTCTATAACACACAGAAAAGCACCCACACCAAAGAAATATCCAGGCCAAAATGTCAACAGGGCTATCTTCCCTTGCCTGTCAATTTAAGACGTAACATCCACAGGTTGTTGAGGCATTCCACTCCTGTACACATAAAAGGCAAGGCAATGTTAACAGTTTATCTAGAGGATAGTATAGGTTGAAAGAGAGTTATCAAGCTAAAAAAGTTCACACGGCCATTATTGGAAGGGCATATTAAAAATGGGTTAGTAAAAATGCAATAAAAACGGCAAAACAAAGACACATTTCTGGTCAACAAAAGAAATAATTTCTAAAAAAAAAAAAAAAAAGATGCCCACTGTAGTACTTTCAAAAATTTTAGAAGATCAAATGGGAGAAACATTTGAAAAATTAGAAATGAGAATCCTAAGTGGAGGGTAACATGAAAGAGAAACTAACAGGAATTCTAGAAAGGAAAAAGAAATAGATGAAGAACAAGTATTCACCCGACAGGTAATACAGCAATTTCTCGAACTAAAGAAAAACGAACATTCAGACAGAAAAGGCTTACTGAATCACCGGCAGAATTTTTGAAAACGACAAACAGAAATATGTGAAAAACAAAACAAACAAACAAAAAAACTGTGAGTGTTCTGTCATTTAGCAGCTAATCTTTTTCTTTTTTTGAAGTTTATCTGGTTGAATCCAATTTCCTTGATATTAATCTAATGATAACATTAGACTACAGAAAACTAATTAGTTACAGAAAATACATTATATTGAGAATATGTAGTGTATATTTTCTCAGATAGTGAACACCATTATAATTATGTAAAATTCCAACCTGTTCCATTTGGCCACATTAACTGCGAAAGCCACTTCTAAGGGAGTTGATGAAAACTATTTTTCAGCCATATCAGATTTCTTACATCAAAATATTCAGCCCACTCACAATGTAGTGGGGGAAGAGTGAATTTCTTCCATTTTATATATTATTTGCTTCCTCTCAACTTAAAATATATTTGAGATGTGAGTACACTTCTATTTGCAGAGCGGAAAAATGACCACTTGAGATGCTAAAAAATCTGCAAGACTCAAATTATTTCCAATGATTAAATACCTTTTAGTTGTTCCACCACATTATTTAGGTATTTTATGAGCTCAAGATCAGTAGTTACAAGCAAGGTGAGTCCGTATTTCTGCACTCGAGTAAAAGTTTCAGATGGATATATGCCACGCTGATATAAAATGCTGTTGATGCCGAATGCTGCAAGCAAAAGAAATGTTACAGAAAATTCATTATCACTGCATAACTCTGGAAAATAAAATATATTTGGATGTGGCTATATTTTCATTAGGCTATACAGCTATAAATGACTGAACACACGTGTATCTTGCTGAAAGCAGAGTAGGTACAAAGTGGCATTAAAAGTCCTTAAAAGTCTTGTATCTAAGTAAAAAAAGATAATTGTTTTCACGTGCCAAGGAAAAAAAAAGCCAAAGTGTATCAACCTACTATTGCCAAATTTCACCTCATTGTAATCCAAGTCCAAATTCAGATTATGAGGCTAGAGGATGTCAAAATAGGCTGTTGCATTCGAGTCAGCAACTGACTGAATAGTCACTTTGCTCCAGACAAGCCTGTATCTTCCCCTTTCCCTCCCAAATCCTGCCAGGTTCCTTTACAACGTGCAGCTGGCCTGTTCGAGAACAAGGGTTCCCAAAATCTTGTTTACCGCCAGCCTCATGCCTAATAATCACTTAGAGTGGGAGGGTGAGGGTGCTCTCGCAGTTAAAAAAAACACACACATACACACCCACACTGGGACCCACCCCGGTCACGCTGTGTCCTGTATCGGAAAGTAAGGGGTGGGAGGTGGGACGGATCTGCACTTAAAGGAAGAAACGCTCCGGAAGAGGCTACGCCGCGAGGTAGGCCCCAGCAGCACGCAGGCTTGCAGCTCCACGTTATAGCAAAGCGTCAGGAGGAACAGCCTGCAGCCGCCGCTCCCAGATTACTTCTCCGGTCTCAGAGGCCGAGCTGTGGGCCTACTGAGCCGCCACGACTCAGTTCCCCCCAATATAATGGCCGGCGCGAGGACTTACAGAAGAACTCGGCCACGATTTCAGCGCTCCCGCGCAGGGTGATTCCCTGCTCCCGGGAGAGCTGCAGCGCCATGGCCAGGGACACAAACAAAGGCACGCACTGACACTCGGCGGACAGCAACCACAGCGGCTCCCACAGCACTTCCCCGCCAAGCGTTTCAAAAGTAACGACGCAGCACGTCGTCCGGTCCTCTGCGCAGGCGCGACGAGCCTCTAAGCCCCGCCCCACGCGGTGGGGTCCTGCCCTTTCTCTCCGCCTTCCTGCGATCTCGCGGGAACGGCCGGTTTGCGCAGGCGCAGTTGGTGGACCTGCTCGCGCTTGCCGGTTGTGACACTCCGGTAGGTTTAGGTTAGGCTGTGTCTTCTGGTCGTGGTTTACTAGTTGGGGCCGAGGGAAGAAGATGTCGATTCCAATTTCAGTAGCCGCTCTCTAGGCTTATGAACTGAAAGACCAAGGAGCACAGTTTCCGAGTTTCAAAGATACTTTCAAACTGAAAGGAACGGTTTGCCAGCTGCGCCCGTACTGGCCCATGTGACCCCTAGTGAAAGATCTAAACTTCCGCTAGATGCTTTGGGAATTCCTAAAGCGACTACGTGCACGGCAGCCAACCCACAGCTTTAGAGGGTTCGCCTTCTGTGTGGGAGCGCGGCTTTTCCCGAGAAATTGGGTTAGGGATTAAAGAGAACTGCATCCTTTTTTCTGCCCTTTGTCCACGTCTGTCCTGGGCTTAGGGCCACCCCTCCGAGGCCAGCGGGGTAGGCAAGTCGGGCGGTAGGGGGCTGCATCCGGAAGTCCAGGCTGCGTTCTGTCCACCCTGCCCACCCTTAGGGGGCAGGACAGGAATAAGGTCACCTCACCAAAGAGGCCCATCAACATTGAAGAATTTTTCAATGAATCTTGACTCACCAAACTCAATGACTTTTCATTGAAAAGGGTGAGAATTATTAAGGAGATATTGCACAATTAATGTTCATGTCCATTTTGAAAGAAGTTTATTCTTAAAGCAGCTAGGAAGATATTTGTAAAACGACGCCTGAAAAACTCTCATATCTGCCAGACATTATAAGAGAAATACTTGAGTGTTGTTAGTTTTCCGTTTGCTGCATAACGAATTACCACACATCAGTGACTTCAAAACAACACCTATTCGTTTTCTCAGTCCTGTAGGTCAGAAGTCTGGACGTGGCATTGTTGACTGCTTTGCTCAGTCACACAAGGTTGAAATCGAAGGGTCTGCAAGTGGGATCTCATCTGAGGTTTGGGGTCCTTCTAAGCCCTCTGGCAGAATTTCCTTGGGGTTGTTGGACTGAGGTCCATTTTGTCTCGCCAGCTGTTGGCCAGAGGCCAGCTATGTTTGTCAGCTAGCCCTTCCACAAGCCTTCTCACACTTCCCATCTCTGTGATTTCGGGGAGACCCCAGCCCCTTTTAAAGGCTCACCTGATTAAGTCAGACCCAGTCACATCTCCCTTTTGATGAACCTAGTCCCAGAAGTGATATCTGCTCATATTTGTAGTTTTCCTACCCAGACTTCCGGGAGGGGATTATGTAGATGTGCTCTCTAGGGGCCAGGAATGTGGGGAACTGGCTTAGAGTTCTGCCTGTACAGTGTTGTATATCATGTTTTGATCAGTTTGAAGAGTAAGGGATGGGTGTGATAGGTTGCAGGCTGACTTGACCCAGTAAATTTTCCTTAAATCCTTTCATCTCTGTGTGTGTATAAATCACAATCCTTGATGTGAAGAACAGTGTCAGGGAAAGTGCGGAGTAAGAAGCAAGAGAGTTGGATGTCCTTCGCGCCTTCCACTGGAAGCTTGGGTAGAGCTAGAATTTTGGCATCACGCTGGTAGAACATGGTGCCCATGTTTTTCCACATAAAAACTGCCTCTTGTTTCTAAGGAACTTGATATTAACAATCAGCACTTCCGGAAAGATTTTCTTGAGTTTCATGGTATTGTAGTTTTTAAGTTCTCTGAAGCTACAAATAATTTAGTATAACCTGGAAATTCTAGAAATTAAAAGACTGGCATAATTACGATTTTTCTGTGTACAGAGGAAGTACTAAATGTCTGTACCCTATGAGGAGACATAAGACATGAGGTTTAGAAGGAATGGTCTGTGTCTTTTGAGGAATTTGTAGTCTACTTCGGTTTAAATATTTATACTTTTTTTTTTTTTTTAATGAAAATTCGAAGTTCATGAGTTTGGCCTTATCTGGTTTCTGCCTGCATGGGAAGCCCGCTATTAGATTACTTTCCTCGTCTGTCTGCTCCTTTCAATAACTTGGCCCTCCATGTTCTTTTCCACCTTAGTACTTTCCATAATGTACATTCCTTCTCTACCCAGAAATTTCACTTTATCTGCTCAGATTCCTAATTATATTCATACTCTTTCTTAACTTAAATGTTACTTTGCTTAAAGACATTTTCGTTGGCCCTTCGGAACTGTATAAGGACCTCTCTGAAGTATTTTCATAGCATTCATAGTGCTACTTCAGAGCATTTCTTTTATTGTAAAAAATTGTATAATGATTTGTGTTATACCTGATCTGTTTTCTTGTATCAAAAATAAAATTAGGATGAATCTAAAAGTTTATTGTCATAGAAAAAGTACAGATCAGACTCTAGGAGACTTCAAACCAAGTGGGAAGGGTGGTAAGAAACTTGCACTCAGCAATAATGGCACAGCTTATAAGGATAAAGGAGGAAGCATTTGGAGCTTTTCCATGATTGGTTCTTATACATTAAGATTTTTTTGTGGGGGGCAAACAGCTGTTTAAGTTGATTTGTCTATAGTTGATTGGCTTAATTTCACAGAATCATACTAACAAAAATGTAAAGCTTGTGTTTTGTGTTTATGATTAGAGCATTTCAGGGAAATCAGGATGACTTAAGCTTTCGGTTATGTGGTTATGGGCAGTTGGCCTTGATGTATATCTAAACTGTGACTTCCATGTTTATTTTATTTATTTATTTTTAACACCTGTAAGATCCATGATGGCATTTAGTGGATTTTCAATAAATGTTTGTTGAATGAATGAATATTTGCTTAGGAGAGCTTTATGGAAGAATCCAAAACATTTTCTAATTGAAGAATAGGTTGGATGGATGAATGAGGTCACTTTTAGAGAACTGTGAATACCCATCTGTGTTGATTTTATAGGGGGTACCAGGGTTTTCTAGGTTCTTAGGATTGACATAATTAAAGGGGCATTTTTAAAAAATGTTAATTCAGTAATGGTTGTAGAATGGATTGTGTACAGGACAGTCTAGGGTAGTGACCTCAAACTTGATCATGTAGAAGAATTACCTGTGTGTTTTGTAAATTCCTGGCTTTTATTCCACCTTCTCCAGAACTGGTTCAGGCCACACTGAAGCACCTGAAGTATGCTGATCCAAACTGATACATGCTGCAAGTGTAAAATACCAAATTTCAAAGACATCTAAACTAATGGATATAAAGTATTATGTTAATATGTTTTCTCATTGATTACATCTTGAAAGAATATTTTACATGCATTGGATTACATAAAATATATTATTAAAATGATTTCACTGGCTTCTTTTTAGTTTATTTTCAGAGTGATTACCATGACATTTAAAATTATATATGTGACTCATATATTTTTATTGGACAGTATTTGTCTACAGTATGGGAGTCTAGAGAATGATATGTTTTAACAAGCATTGCAAGTGATTCTGATGCAAGCTCTTAGACCAGTCTCTAAAAAACAAGATACTGTGATGGATATTTTAGCATGCAGGGCTAGGAAGTTGAGTGTCTGAAATAAATGGATGCCAGAGAGGTTGAATAAGAAGAGATACTTTAGGAAAAGATATTTTGAAACAAGGACTGAGTTGATGATTGATAATGGAAGAATGAAGTGGTAGTTCAGATAAATCTGAGGTGCCACGTCTGCAGTACAGGGTAGTATTTGATCCACATTATGGTAGGAATAGCTGCCCAAACTCTGAACTTGTGCTAGTTCTTATTTATCAGAGTAGCACCCAAGATTCTAAAAGCTTTGGAGGGACTTCTTCCACATTAACTTTTGGGAACTTTATTTGCCATTGACCGCATCTTATCAAATACATGCATACTTATCTTTACAGAATGTTTCAAAACTTGTTTTCAGTTACTTTAGCTTACTTTTCTTTATAATTCAATGAAATCTTTTTAATGTGTATTGTTTAGGGGAAGGCTATTTGGACAGGGAGAAGAATAAATTAAGACTTTTTTCTGAAGAAAATTCAAGCAGAATGCATAACCAAACAAACTCATATTAATAAAAGAGATAAAGTGTGTCATAAACAGGCCTATATTTTATATTAAGGTGCTAAAAACAGAAACATAATTTTCTAAAGCTAAAATCAAATAAAATTTTAGGATGAAAGTGACTTAATTAATGATTAGTTGAACAACCTTAAAGATATGGAAACTGAGGTCCAGAATGGCTATACAGTTAGTCTCAGATTCAGTATCTTGATAGTGGTATAGTTAGCAGACAATCTAGGGTTTCTGACTTAGTCTCCTTTTAAATTATATCCATTTGAAGACATTCTGAAAAATGTTCTTTTTCAAAGGTTATTTTGAAAAAAAAAAACAACCTGATTTTACGCTAATGATTTTTACTCAATAACCTATACACATAACTTGTCCAAAAAAATGGCAGTTATTTAATACGAACCATAATTTTTTTTGTTATTATTATACTTTTAAGTTCTAGGGTACGTGTGCATAACGTACAGGTTTGTTACATATGTATACTTGTGCCCATATTGGTGTGCTGCCCCCATCAACTCGTCAGCACCCATCAACTGGTCATTTACATCAGGTAAAACTCAGTATGCAATCCCTCCCCCCTCCCCCCTCCCCATAATAGGGCCCGGTGTGTGATGTTCCCCTTCCCGAGTCCAAGTGATCTCATTGTTCAGTTCCCACCTATGAGTGAGAACATGCGGTGTTTGGTTTTCTGTACGAACCATAATTTTATGTAGATACACAAAGACTTGCAACTGCCACAAGGTGGCACCGTATGCATGTGAAATACTACCTTTTAAAACCAGTAGTACATGCTTTAGTTCAAGGAAAAATGAATTTATTATTTTCTAAGGTATTAATATGTGTGGAATACTTCAGAATGACATGTGGAATCATAATATATTACAAAACTGGTATCCTTTTTTGTTTGTTTCTTTTTTGAGACAGAGTCTTGTTCTGTTGCTGAGGCTGGAGTGCAGTGGCATGATCTCGACTTGCTGCAACCTCTGCCTCCCAGCTTCAAGCTATTCTCCTGCCTCAGCCTCCCAAGTAGCTGGGACTACAGGCACTTGCCACCTTGCCCGGCCAATTTTTGTATTTTTAGTAGAGACGGGGTTTCACTGTGTTGGCCAGGCTGGTCTCAAACTCCTGACCTCGTGATCCGCCCAACTTGGCTTCCCAAAGTGCTGGGATTATAGGTGTGAGCCACCGCGCCTGGCCCAGAACTGATGTCCTTTTAAACATTTAATATCCTCTTAAGCATTTAGTATACACACATACACACATGCACACATACTGAAAACACACATACACAGGTTGAGCATCCCTAATCTGTAAATCTGAAATCTGACATGCTGTAAAATCTGAAATGTTTTGAGCACTGACATAATGCTCATAGGAAATGCACATTGGAGCATTTCAAATTTTGGATACTAAATCAGTAAGTATATATAATGCAGATATTCCCAAATCTGAAAAAATCCAAACTCTGAAACACTTCTGGTCCCAAACATTTCAGATAAAGGGTACTTATGCTGTGTGAGGATTCATGTATATGTGTGTGGTGTGTGTGTGCGCGTGTGCACATACACCATTTAATTTGCTTATTCGTACTTAGAAAACATTTTTTAAAGTATGTTATTATTCTCATAAACTTACAGAGTTTTTTTTTTTTTTTAATCAAATGGAAGTTATTTTATTCCTGAGGCCAACATCTTGAAACAGAGCAGTTTCTTTTAAATTTTATAAAACAGTAAGGGATACTTATTTTTATGATAATTTTAATAAGAACAAATTTTGAAAAAATATTTTTGCACATGTGCATTTAATTATGTCAGTTTGAGAATTTACGTTTTTAACAAATCTGTCATAAAACTTAGGGTTATTCTGTTGTATCATAGAGATTATTTTTCATTTTATGTGAGGGCAATAATTCAGTAATTTTCTGCTTTGATTACTTAGGGTTTATTTTGTAGATTTTTTTCATGGGCCTAAGAAAGTGCATAATCTACATCTCCTAAAGTCCCCTCATGTCCCATACTTTTCTCCTAAGGCTTCTTCAATTTGGGTTTGCATACTCAAAAAAATAGCACAACAAATTTGATTAATAACATTTTATCAATAAGACATGGCTTAATAAAGTCAACAGGTATATATCCATACTGGCAGAATTAATAATTTTTAATGATTCAGTTGCATATGTAGGCTATTAAGATTTTAGCTGTAGTTAAATACTAAATATTATGAAAACATAATTCCATAATGTATTGTTATGAAAATTACAGGTAGTTTTTTTCCAGAAAGTGGTATTATGTTATAGTATGATTTTATTTTGATATAATTTTATTTTGTCAGTGATATGTAGTCACTTAGTCTTCTCATATCTCAATCACAGTTAGGTACAGAAAGATAGAATTTGAAAGGTAGATGATAATTTATTAAGATTTGATCTTCAGAGACTGAACATAGATGTGGGCCATATATATGTTGAATATGGAATATATATTATATAGACTATATGTGTGTATGTGTATATGTATAAATATATATGAATCCTGGGTACAATCAACTGGATTTAACAGCACAAAATATTTTAAAATATAATTGAAATTCAGAACAGCTCAGAATAGTTGCAGATATGGAAACTGGCAACACAAAGCGTTTGTGAAGCAATAATAAACCACAGTCCTATTAAAATGAATACAAATAAATTTAATAAGTTAAATGATTTTATAATTACTTATGAAATTTGGTCATTTTATGCCTGTAGTAAATTTTAGCTGGTTACTTCTAAATACATTGTATGTGGCATTATTTTTATTACTATTCAATATGTAAATATTGGTGAATTAGTTCTGCTAAATTTATCAACTCAATAAAACTAAGGTGTTGTTTGAGTAAATAGGAAAATATTTCTTAAAGAGTTCCATACATAAAATAAATAGACTACAAATTTGGGTCTTTCTTGAATATTTGTCAGTACCATTTTATAAGACACTTGTAGGTTGACAAAACTTTCTGAAAGCATGAAATATCATTTATATTTGTTTGTATTTTTCTATTTAGATAAACTCAGCTTTTTGACTGGAACAGTTTTCTCATAACTTGCCTTGAACTCGCCTTATAGCTCATTCAAACAATAAGGTAGTCAAGCCGTATTTATCAGGTTTCAGATCAGTCATGCATATTAATTCCATTATTTGTGCCGAACTTTTCAATTTATAAATTTAATATGACAATTTTTTTTTTATTCTTGAATAATGTACACTTTTAACATCAGCCAACAACAACTAAAAGGCTTACTGAACTTCAGAGCTTTTGGTTTAAACTTGGAGATCAAGTGGATTAAAAATAAATGGTATCTTTCATGATTGCTTAATCCTAATATGGTTGTAAATACGGATTCTAACTTTTTGCACTCAAATAGATGGCAATTCTCTGTTTTAAGGTAATCTTTCAGATGATCCATAATATATTTTTCTTAATCTGTGTTACATCAACAAAATAAAAGAAAATTTGAAGTTTTATTTAAGAATATTTCCAAGGATATTCTTGTAGACTGTAGTATGAGGAACAATAGATCATAGCATTTAGTTATTTTTAAATGTATTCACAGAATTTTGAGGTTTAAATGTAAGGTATGGTTATTAATTGTATAGTTAGACGATAAGATAGGTTCTTTTGGTTTTTGGAATTTTACATTAAGATTCATTAATTTTGAGCTATTATTTTAAGAATAATAAGATTCTTATTGAGTTAGTCTACATTCAAATAATAAGAAATTACAATACTTAACTCCCAAGAGCAGCCAAAAGTACTCATAACATAGAAGATGAACATCTTCAGGACATTATAGGTATAGCATTGCACATTTACAATGCTTGCCTGCCTGCTGTAGGAAAAAGATCAGGAGTGTGGAAAAGGGAGGTCATAGTTCAACTTAAGCCCCAAGTACACTTGCCTGTACCTGCTGGGAGACTGAAACTTGTAGGGAGATTATTTGAAGCCCTCTGGAAATGTGAATGCACCTTTCTCTTCTCTTTCTCAAAGGTCTTGTTGTCCAAAATAGTGTGTACTATCAGTAACAGAAAAAGTAATGAGTATACCTATGTAAATGTAGGTTATTTATCTCTAAATTATAAACATTTTCCACAGTGTTAGGTATAGTATATGTGTTTAAATCATACCAGTTGTTAGAAGTTAATAAAGATGAGAAATACTTTAAAAATAATTCTTTTTATATTATTAGAACATGTATTTTACTTTCACTAAAATATTAATAACCATGTTAAGATTTTTGCAGTGAATATGCTTCATTACTTTTAAAAATCGTGGTTTAATTATTTTTGAAAGAGTAGTTTACAAGTCTAATAATTAAGCTTATTTTAATAGTTTTTTTGTTTGTTTTGGGGAGTTTGTGTTTTTTGGCCAGCAGAGCTAAAAAAGATACATCACAAAGATACGAAGGTTGAAATGGAAGAAAGTACATTGTTGACTTCTTATTCTTTTTATTTACCTGTATTAGCAATTATGCAAAGTTTTTGTTGAAAAGGGATTATTAAATTTCAATTTAATGGTACCAATTAGGTGTTCTTACACGCTGATTAAAAAGTGACGTATGATATTTTAATAATTTTAATGAATGTGTTCAAAAACAATGGTTTAAGCAGTTTTTAACCCATTTTTTTAAAATATCAAAACACAATAACTTCATATTAGTTTGGGAACTAATTAAATGCATTGTTTTACCTTTTAGTTAGTTTTAGAACTAATTTGTAATTTAGAAAAATTATAGTTTAGAGAACTCTGTTTCCAAACTTTTCAAATGTTCAGATGAGAAGATTTCTTTAAAAAATAGTTTAACCAGGCCAGGCATGGTTGCCCATGCCTGTAATCCCAGCACTTTGGGAGGCTGAGGCAGGCGGATGACGAGGTCAGGAGATCAAGACCATCCTGGCTAAAACAGTGAAACCCCGTAAAAAAAAAAATACAAAAAATTAGCCAGGCATGGTGGTGGATGCCTGTAGTCCCAGCTACTCAGGAGGCTGAGGCAGAAGAATGGCGTGAACTTGGGAGCTGGAGCTTGCAGAGAGCTGAGATGGTGCCACTGCACTCCAGCCTGGGCGACGGAGTGAGACTCTGTCTCAAAAAAAAAAAAAAAAGTTTATTCAAACATGCTGCTTCCATAGTATAAGTGACTTTTTAAAAACGGAATGAAAAAATGTTATTTTTTCTGAAGTTCTTGTTAGCACAGTACTGCAAAGAGAAAGAGCCAGTAAATCTGGAATAGTTAACTTGCATTTCCTCAGGGTACCAATCATGGCCTATGCCTACCTTTTTTTCTAAATTTTTAAAATTGGCAAATAATAATTGTACATATTTTTAGGGTGCATAGTGATGTTGTGGTCTGTACGATATATAGTGATCAGATCAGGGTAATCACCATATCTATCATCTTAAACATTTATAATTTTTTTGTGTTTCTAACATTCAATATCACCATTCAGGCTATTTTAAACTATTATTAACTATAGTATCCTACAGGTGCTATAGAACACTAGAACTTACTCCGATCTGACTGTAATTTTGTTGTCTTTAACAAATCTCTCTGTCCTTTCTTTCCCCCACCCTTCCCAGCCTCTAGTATTCTCTGTTGTACTTTTTACTTCTGTGGGATCAACTTTTTTAACTTCTAAATATGAATAAGAACGTGACCTTCCGACATGGAGACTGTGTGAGTGTGCAATGTCAGTCCATTTTTTTTATTAAAGCTTATTTTCTGAGGTTAAAAGATAAGTAGAAGTTGTAACATTCTTTCCTGTACCCCCAAAATGATTATTTTTTGCATATATTCCACTTTGGAAGTCACTGATTTTGAGGATGTTTGCAGAAACCTTATTGATTGAGTGATGAGGCACCTGAGTTGGGAATAGTAGTGTTTCGTGCTTGTCCTCTCTTCTAGGTAAATATAGAATAGACCTCATTAGGATGGCCGACCTGCATGCATGCCTGTGTGGAAATTTGAGGTATCATTCTTTTCTTTTCTTTTCTTTTTGAGACAGAGTCTCGCTCTTTCACCCAGACTGGAGTGCAGTGGCACCATCTCGGCTCACTGCAACCATCACCTCTCGGGTTCACGTAATCCTTCTTCCTCAGCCTCCTGAGTAGCTGGGGTTACAGGCATGCACCATCACACCCAGCTAATTTTTGTATTTTTTAGTAGAGGCAAGGTTTCATTGGTCTTGCACTCCTGGCCTCAAGTGATTCACCCACGTTGGCCTCCCAAAGTGCTGGGATTAGAAGTGTAAGCCGCCGTGCCTGGCCTGAGCTATCATTCTTTATAATGGACTTTACCAGAAAAATCCTGTAAGGAAAATACATTCTTATTGGGAAGGAGTGCTCCAGACTCTTGAACCCCATCTATTTAACACTGCCCAAGGCACAGAATAAAAGCCATCTTAAGAGTTTCAACAAATTCTGTCATAAAAGTACACTTAGATCACATTAAAAAAAAAAAAAACTTTATTACAGTTGCATAATGAGAGAGTGTCATGGTCTTGTCTAAAAGAAGCAGGAATCTCCAAGAAATCTACCAACAGCAGACATCACATGCAGATATGCCAAAAAAAAAAAAAAAAGATGTCAGCCTAGCATGTTCCAGAGAAACTTTTTAGAAGCAGACTATCTGGACAATTTAAGAAGAATTATATGGGAGTTATTTTCCTTATCTGTAAAATGGATGTAACAGTGGTACTTGTCACATATAATTTTTCTGAGTATTACATGAGATAATTTAAATGAAACTTTGGCTTAATGCTAATATGTTATTGTTGTATTATTATTATTGTTACTGTTGTTGTTAATAAGACAGCTTTTCACCCACTTTTCCATGCACCGTTCCTGGGTTGGTACATGTTTAGTTTAGCATAACTAAAGGATTCTTTAGATAATACAACTTAAGGCACAGTTGAGACAGAAACTCTTATAACATATAAGATACAATAATGATAGCCAACATTATTAACCACATACTATCTGCCAGGCACATTTCTATGTGCTTTACAAGAATCATTTTATTTAATCCCTCATTAGCTCAAGAGTTAGATACTACTATTACCTGAATTTTATAGCTAAGGAAACTAAGTTACAGAAGGAAGTTGAATGATTTAGCCAAGGTCACCCAGCTAGGAGAACTGGAGTCAAATCCAAGCAATCTAGACGATACCAGAATATGAATCCTGGAAGCGTAGAAGATCTGACTATATTTTAGATACTCTAATTTGGACCCGCAAACTATAGCGGGTCCTTATCGTTCCTCCATCCTTGCTGTGTAACTCCTGAGACCCATTCAGCAATGGAAACCAACGGAGATGAATGGCTAGAAAGTCACAGAATTGGAACAAGGAAAAGAATCTAAAAGTTGAGGAAAAGAGTCCAAAACTGGAGGAAAAGCAACAAGAAGGATCCAGGGTACAATACTAGCTCATCGGGCTAAGAGTGGATGGCCAAAAGGGGTACCCGGATTAGGGCTGCAAAGACAGAAATTTTTTTAAAATTTTGTGCTTAAAAGATCTTGTCAATTTTGTACTTAAAAGATCTTCAGTGAACTAAGAGGAGGCATTAAACAAATGCTTTGGCCAAGGGATAGAATGGCAGTTGAAATAGCCTACTGTTTGTTTTGCCAACATTGATAGCTCAGGCAAAAGGAAATGAGAATATGCAATACAGCAGGAATGTAAAAAGATGACAAATTTGAGAGGCATTTAAAAAATGTGTTGAGATGTGTTTGGTTGTACTCCGAAGAACAGCCTGGGTTTTGGGGGATCATGGTGGAACTGTTATACGTGGAGATGATATAGATAAGTTTGTGGCATTGGATTAGTTTTCCTTCAAGTGGTTTTAGGCCAGGCAAAAAAAAAAAATTTTTTTTTTGAGGTAATAGCTAGTAAAATGACACATTGAGGAAGAAGAGGCAGTGAAGGAAACTCAGAAGAAATGGAGAAGTAGGAGGCAAATTGTGAGAGGAATGTCAGAACCTATTTAGTAAATTTGGGTTAGGTAGAAAGGTACTATTTTAGTAGTTTAGTAAATAATTCAGCACAAATAAGAGTGACTGAGGAAGAGTCACATATTTTGTACTTGAAAGATTTTTTGGTGAACTAAGAGGAGACAATTTGGTTCACATGGTAGGGTATAAAAGTCGTTTACAAGGAGTTTGGAAGTAAGGCTAAGAAGACAGAAGTCAAAGGTTTGCAAGAGAAATGGAAAGTGGAGAAACCACAGAAACAATTGCTGGATCTTGGGAATTTTTTTATTTAGGATATTTAGAGTAAAGAGAGCCAGAAGAAATATAAATACTGAAGTTGAAAGTTGGAAAGGCCTAACTAATAGAGCCAGGCATCTGAGGCCACAGAAAGCAATGGCATCAAGGACCCAAGTAGAGAATAAACCTTAGAAGAGACAATTCCCTCTTGGAAATTGAAAACAAGGAAGAAGGGAGAGGTGAGGATGCAGATAAATTCTCATTTTTTCTTGAAATGCATGTAAAGGATAATCTTTAGCTTCTCAGAGGAAGAGGAGGTGAGATAGGAAAGTGGAGGAGGGGAAAGATAATGTCACATAAGTGAAAAGAGTTGGAATTTTTTTTTTTTTTTTTTTTTTTTTTTTGAGACAGAGTCTTGCTCTGTCACCCAGACTGGAGTGTAGTGGCGAGATCTCGGTTCACTGCAAGTTCCGCCTCCCGGGTTCATGCCATTCTCCTGCCTCAGCCTTCTGAGTACCTGGGACTACAGGCACCCACCACCACGCCTGGCTAATTTTTTGTATTTTTTAGTAGAGATGGGGTTTCACTGTATTAGCCAAGTTGGTCTCCATCTCCTGACCTCGTGATCTGCCCGCCTTGGCCTCCCAAAGTGCTGGGTGAGCCACTGCGCCCGGCCAAGAGTTGGAAAGATTTTTAAAGCAGCCACTTTGAGGAGTGTCATGAGAAGTCAATGAAGGAGAAATAAATGGATATTTATTTTCCTAAATAGATACTTATTGAGTACTATTTATCTTACAGTGTGGTGCTGTATGGATGCAAGAGGAAAAATCTAGTTGGGAATCTAGTTGGGGAATCAATACACAAAAATAGCTGCACATGAGAAGGTACAGGATGAGAAACAAGTGAATGTATGCAGTAATTGCCAAACGATTTCAAACATAGCAAAAGAAGTGTTTCTTGGAGGACGTAAAACTTGAAGAGTTATAAACATTTTCCACAGTGTTAGGTATAGTATATGTTATAAACATTTTGAAGAGTACCTAGAACTTGAAGAGTACTTAGAACTTAGGCAGGCAAAGATGGGTGGCAATTAGAGAAGGTTTAATGGAGATGATTAAAGTCCAGTCTGGACAATAAAGTAAAGGTGGGGATAAATACCTTTATAGGTATAGATGTGTAGAGAGAGGATGTCACAGGCACAGAACTTAAAATCTATGGGACAAAATGTGGAAGCATCAAATTAGCACACTTTTCCCTGGGACAGAGTCTTCACGTAATCAGATTGTATCTGGGTTCTTTTTCTAGAGAGCCTTGTGTGACAGGCTAAAAGTTTGGACTTTTCTCAGGAGACGTTAGAGAGATGCTAAACGTTTTTATGGAATTACCCTGGGGACAATATAAAGTTGTGTTTTAGTAACATTACTGTAGCAGAGGTGAAGTACAGATTGGAAAGCTATAGTGACAGTCCAGATGGAGGCACTTAAGACTTCACTATTTTAATTATCTTCACTATTTAAACTCCAGAAAGTGCTATAATTGCCAGGAAAATCTCTAGTTTTGCCTCATTGTCATAGATTCATTAGTTTCACCGTTTTATGTATCTTCCGTGTCTGATGATTTTTAGTCCTTTAATTCTGCCAAATTTTCAGTCTTCTCTTTAGCTCCCGTCCTTTCTTGACCTCCTCTGTTTTTCTGTGCTCTTTTTTTGTGTGAACTTTCTTGCTTTCTGTTCTGAATTTATTCAGAGTAGACCTGCACACTTCAACTTCACAATAGAGAATTCCAATAAACTGATAATGCTGTGTGTCATTCATTTCCTAATGTTACTGATATATTCCATAATATTTGCTAAGCTTTAGTCGTATTAATGTTTTATGCTATCCTATTAATAAGCTCAATAAGATATTTCTGATTTTTTTTGGTATTATGACTAACAGGTGAGCATATTAAATTCAGTGTGGTTGTACTTGTGAGTGGAAGATAAGGATAGTAGCACTTGTAACCCTGTAAGTTTCTTACCATTTTACTAAGTTTTCACTCAATTTTAATTAAATTTGAAAGTCTTTAAAATTAAGGTCAGAAATTTATATGTTAGTTTGATCTTGGTGCTTTTCTTAAAATATCAAAATATTAGTGCTTGTTTCTATCTGGATAAATTGTTTTTCTGTTTAATTATCTGTTTCTGCCATCTCTTGTAGTGACTTACTTTCCAAAAATGGTGAATATTAAAATATATAGGTGAAAATATATAAAAGATGAAGAATGAATAGAAAGAAATCTTGATTCTGGAATATGGCTATATTTATACAAACATAGTATGTTCCTGAAGCCATTTAATCTATAATAAGCTTCCTTTGAAAGCATTATTATAGTAGTTTCTTGAAAGTATCTTGAAATTATTTTTACGTTACTTAAAAAAGTTGCTTAAGGCTTTAGAAAGTAGAAATTCTGAGTAATTGATGCTTAATGCAAATTTTACTGAAGGCAATAATAAGCATCAAGTAAAATTGACTTTTTCATTATAAATGAAATATTTTATTAATGATTCAATCCTGCACTTCTGCTTGAACACTTCTATTTGAAAGTTTTTTCTTCCTTTTTTCCTCAGTGAAAGAGGGCAATCAAACTTGGTTTTAACTCAAGAGTTCAAGAAAGGGTGAAAAAATTGAATAGAAGGAAGTCTTCATTCTGAAAAGGGGCTCATTTTGAAGTTCAACTGAAGCAGGCTGTTTTACAATTTTGTATAGAAAATTATATCTTCATAATCAACTTGATTATTTGATTTGTAATGTAAAAATGCATAATGTTTCTTACAGTCTATAAATAACCACTTTTTTCAAGCATGACAGATTAAGTGAAAACAAAGGGAGTGAACAAAAATGGGAGGGGGTCATGAATCTGTATCTGCCCTGAGGAAGAGGGCAGTACTTTTGGGGAGTGCAATTTACATGAGCATCTGGGTCTTTTGTCATGTTTTGGATGGATGACCTGAGTCTGATATATTGGTGAATAGCATTAACAAAGGTCTGGTTGTCAAAGGCTAGGAAGAAAAATGCAATTAGCCACAGCAATGAGGTGATGTCTATGTTTAGGGAAAAAGAACCAATACCTAAATGGCAACAGAAAACACTGGAATGATGCCATTAGCAAAAGACCAGATTTGTGTGTGTGTGTGTGTGTGTGTGTGTGTGTGTGTGTGTGTACCTATTATGTAGTCATCTTCACTCAGTGGGATATGACAAAAGTCATTTATTTGGCAATGTTTGACTTATGTAATGAGAACAAATATGTATCTGTTACTAAAGAAATGACCTGGTGAGCTCAATGAATTTGTAACTCAAAACACACTAATTTCACCAACCTAACATTTGTAATTCTGTTTCTTTCTATTTAAAGAAAATTAGAATTAAATAAAGGGCATTGGAGGCTGAAAGAAGTTTGCTCTTTTTTCAGTCTCATTTTTTTTTTCTGTAAGCCATGCCATCCAGCGTAGAGAACCATATCTAATCTCCCAATTAGGTCAGGCCCCAGGATAATCAATCTCCTTAACAGCAGATGCCTTGTTTTAGCAAATGAATGCTTGGTTTCAAAAGAAGTTTTGTGTTGAGAGAAGACTGCAGTTGGCATGGGTGATTAGAACTCTTTTAAACCCTATAAAAAGCTTCTGTAGATTGTTTTATGCCCACACTTTGTGAACTGAAGTAAATGCTGTATATATTTATCTTCAAATGAACATGGTGGGGACTTCATATAGCCTGTGAGAACATGTATATGCATATAAATGGAACTATTTGCAGTCTAAAATATTTATGTCCATTTGAATTAACTATGCTTTTGATAAAATCTAAAATGAATTTATATATTTTGAGTAGGTGCTTTCATATATATTCAGTATGCTCCTTAATAACAATAACTTAATTATTACAGTAGCATTGTTTGAACTGAAAATATGACAAGTTAATATGATTCTCATATTTGTTATTTGGATTACTTTTACATTAGTTTATAAGTGCCTTTCTTCCTATCTGATGCCTGTTCAGTTCATACTTATAATTTGTGTTAATGGGCAGTGTGTGAGATAACTCTGAAACCAGGAAAAAATATATAAAATTAAATTTTATAAACAATGTATATTAAGTCAAAATAATAGATTGACTTTATTTTGCTCAAAACTCATTTGATCTAAGATAAATTGAAATATAATGAAATAATTTTCAATATAGTATAACTTAAAACAAAAACCCTGAGCCTCAATAAATTATTTTAGATAATCGTTGTTCAAAATCTCATTGCTGGAACTTGTCAGTGATACCTGAATGCATAAAACACTTCAGGAGGCTGCATAAATACCTATTTCCTTTTTTAGGAGAGCTGATTACATAATCAAAAGCACCAAGTTGAAACATTTGCAAGGTAGGTGAGAAAAAAAGCATTCACCACATGTTTTGGATTTTATCATTTTGACTTTATTGCCTATGGTCAGTTCTGTCAGTTTTTGTCTCCTTCTAAAAATAGTTTCAATCTGCTGAATCTATGGAAATTTAATATTTTCCATAGTGAAGGGTGATAAGACATCTGAGGAAGAATTAAAAACAGATGATCTCTAATTTAAGAAACATTTGATGCTAATTACTTCTTACCTTTTCACACAACTTAAATATTGGTAAGTGTATAGAATTACATTACTTTTTAAGTGAGATTTTAAAGCTAAATTGATAGATAAAGTAGATATTCAGTGAGATAATTAGATGTTCATACAAGATTTGAAAAATACAGACATTCTTAGTCATACGAAAATACCAAAAAGCACTGTGACAATTCACTTTTCCTTATTCTAATTTGTAACAGCATTTTAATATGGTCAGTAGAATGGCTTCAGCATATTTACAGTCTTAAAGTTTTTAACTAGAAAACAGTTTGATGTCTAGATCTGTTACTCAGCTACATTTTAGATTTAAAACTTAATTTAATTTTATAGCAAATTTAATTGTATAGCATGTAAGGCAGTTTACATTTAATTTAATAACATTAACACTTAGGCTCTTATGATAGCTTTCTAACTCAGATATCAGTGATTTTCAGAATGCAGAGATTTTCAAACTGAAATTTGTTTTATCATGATGCTCTTGTGGCTAAGTTTATACTTGGGTTATTTCTTCTTTACAGACACAACCCCCCCCCCCCAATAATATGGAAAAAAAAAAAAGTCTAAAGAAAACATACCAATACATTACTATGTTTTGGACAGTGTATAGACTTGAGTGATCTGTAGAACCTTCTTTATTGTATTATACAAGCTTAAATTTTTAATGATTACTTTATAATTCGGTAGAGTACAGCTATTTTCATTTTCATTTTCAAAAACATTTTCAAAAACATATATATGACAATCCCAGTATAGGTGATATATTGTTTTCACAAAAATTTTATAATAAATGTTGACAATAATTTTTTCCTATCCTCTTGAATCTGTAAAAACCTGCCAGAGCAAATATCCTGTTCTTTCCTTGGCATTACTAATTTGTTCATGGTGTTGATATAAACCCCTCTGGAAGTTACAGTGTAATAATTGTAAACTGCAAGGGGTATGTTATGCTTAAAGGATCCCAGGAATGATCCAAGATGAACTGCAAACATGGTAAACAGAAATTATACCTCTGCAGGATCTTAGGACCCTTCTACACTGTTAACAATTATTGAAGACCTTTGCAAATAACTTTGTTTATGCAGGTTTTATTGGTATTTATCATATTAGAAATTGAAACAGAAACATTTTTAAAATATTTACTAAATCATTTAAAAACCATGAAAACATATTACATGTTAACATATGTAATATAGTTTTCTGAAACAAAACAAAGAAGTATATATATGTGTGTGTGTATATATATACACACACACACACACATAGTGAGAAGAGTGGCACTGTTTTACATTTTTGTAAATGCCTTTAATATAAGGCTTAATAGAAGACAGCTGGATTCTCTTACCTGCTTCTGCATTCAATTGGAGGCAATATGGTATTTTGTTTAAAGTAAAATCTGGCTTTACACAAATATGTAATTATAGAAGGAAGGAGTATTTTAATAACTTTTTCAGTTGATTGTGGATATTCTTTAATATTACAGTGAATCTCAACCAGTGATAGTCTGTTACAGATTAGTTGCATTGTGAAATCTAAAACTATATAAATCAACTTTTCAGACTTTTGAACCTAGCCTATTTCTTAAGGAAGATTTCTGAAAGGTGCCTAACTTTTGCTTAAAAAAAATAAATTGTAATATTTCAATCATAATAAGATAATCTCAAGCACATTCTGAAGGATATTTTAAGAGTTTACTTTTCATCGAAGTTACTTGATAAAATATTCAAGCACTGCTTAAGTCTCTGATCCTGATTTCTTAAGTTTTAGATTAATTGAATTTAAAGTTTATTATTTATTAGATGGGCTAGCTCTTAAAACCTTTGCTTTGTGACTTTCTGGAGGTAAGTTTTTGTATATTAATTACGCAGATGTAAACAGCATAGGAAAAAATAAAGGTTTGATTAGTGATTTATTTTGGCATGGTGTCCACTATTCTAGATTTCTGTCCTCCTGTTAAGTACAAAAGAAACGAATTTCCAAACAAAACCTTTGCTTGAACTTGAGAACCAAAATACTGATTTCAATTAAAAAAAAAAAAAAAAAGATTTGTTTCAGTGGTAACAGTATATTACCAGAAACTAAAGCCAAAATACACATTTTCTTTTATGACACTCATATAATATGTCAGACATTGTTAAAAATAATTTAGAATGTTCTCACATATTGCCTTTGATGATGTTTCCTTTCGTTAGTAAACATTTGTACAAAGTGTTGCAACATTTAACTGATTATAAGAACTTTGTAAAAATCCCTTTTCTTTTAGAATTGAGGTCTGGTTATTTCCTCTACCAGACCTCTTTTTTGAATGACAAAAACAATGATGTCATTCTTTACTCACAGGTCAAATAGCAGTACTAGAGGCTGTGGCTATCTCGTACATTCAACATCTCAAGGAAACCATCCTTCGCCTTCTGCTACTGTCCCAGAAGAGATCAAGTTCCCCTATTGTGCATTCTCATCTCTGCCACATTGGATTTCCCCTTGTTGCACTCAGTTTGGTTTATAGTTATTTATTTGCACCATCAACTGACTAATGTCTGCCTCCCTCATTACGCTGTAAACTCTAAGAAGGAAGGGTTTGAGCCTGCTCTTTTCACCATCGTTTATCTGGGACCTAGGACAGTGTTTCACACATAATAGGAACTCTGTAATAGTTGCTGAATGTCTGAATATAAATGAATACTACTGAGCATTTGATGGACTTTAGATTCTCCAGAATATTTCCCTGCACCTTTTATGAGTTTCTTCATCCTTCTTGAAATTGGCTACTCTGATAAATCTCAGTGCTTGTTGTATTTTTTCTCACTTCCTTGACTACTTCATTCTTGCCTTCTTTCACTTTTTTTTTTTGCTTTAATTTCAAGTTCTTTAAGGAAAGCACGAAGTTCTGTCTTGCCTTTACATTTTTTTTTTTTTTTTTTTTTTTTACAAACTTTCAATTAGTCATAACCTTTCTGATTCTCAAGTTGAAATCTTGAATGTCAGTCTTTCCCTCAAACTGTGGTTCTGCATCTTTGAGGTATTACCTATATACTTCCACCAGACGTCCATCCTATTAAACTTAATAGGTCCGTGACTAAATTTGTCATTTCCCATACTAAACCAATAATCCCTTGTGCTTGCCTGTGTGTCCCAGCAGAATTTTTGCTCTTCCTACTTTTGTGTTCCTTCATATTTGCTTTCCCTGCCTGTCATGTCTCTCAGGGTCCATGTCTTCATCCCAGTTACATTAGCTCACACCGTGGCTGTCTCATTTCATTTCTCTCCTGTTGTTGTGGCCTTTACACTGCCCCTTCTGTATTTTGGCCCTCTTGACTTTAATCCATCCTATGCATGATGGGAGAGTAACCTTTCTCAATCATTTTTTAAATCACACAATTCTCTTTAAAACTTTGTCAATGGATAATTTGAATATTGCTTGGATATTTGATGGTATTAAGGAATTATTACTAATGTTTTTAGGTTTGAAAGTGGTATGGGGCTGGGTGTGGTGACTCATGCCTGTAATCCTAGCACTTTGGGAAGCCAAGGCAGGCGGATCACTTGAGGTCGGGAGTTTGAGATCAGCCTGGCTAACATAGTGAAACCCTGTTTCTACTAAATATACAAAATTAGCTGGGCATGGTGGTGCATGCCTGTAATCCCAGCTACTTGGAAGGCTGGGGCAGGAGAATTGCTTGAACCCAGGAGGCAGAGGTTGCAGTGAGCCGGGATCTTGCCGCTGCACTCCAGCCTGGGCAACAGAGTAAGTGAGACTCCACCTCAAAACAAACAAACAAACAAAACAACAACAAAAACCCAAAAAAGAAAGTGGTATTGTATTTAAAAAGAGGTCCTTATTTTTATATATACATACTGAAATATTTATGAATAATTGATGTAAGTCTGGAATTTGATTCAAGTAATATGGAATGGGAGAATACGGATAGGAGTATAGATAAGGTAAGATAGGCCAGAATTGTTGTTTATTGGGACTAGATGATGGGTACATGGAAGTTCAGTATACTTTTCTTCACAATCTCATATGTTTACATTTGAAATTCTGCATAATAAAAAATTAAGTCAATCATTTATTTCTTTCAGTGCTTATAAAATAGAATCCAGGCTCTTTATTTAGGAATTCAGAGACACAAAACAATCCCAGTCTGTGTTTCCAATGTCATTGGCCAATGTCTCCTACATATATCCTCTGCTGATGTGACAGACCAGCAGAGTCTGTTGGTATGTGTGACCATCTTTCTCCAGTAGTCTGCATTCCTATACACTTCTTACCACATGTACATTGACTGCAGGATTGCTCTAAGTGTCGTATATACCACTGGTAATAGCTCTCATCCAATGAGAAATTGCTCAACTGTTTTCTCCCTTGAATGGGTCCCCCAGGAGTCTCTAGTGGACTTGAATCCCAGTTACACACACTGATAAAAAATCTTTACCACAGCCCGTGTTGCCTTTCCTTCTTTCCTTGTCTCCTCTTTTCTACTGCTCGTTCCAGGATCCACTTGCATCAAGTCTTAATATTAAAGTCTGCTTTTTGGGCAATTCCAGTCTCACTCAGCTGCAAAATGGTTCCATTTCTGACTCTTTGCTCAAGTCAGTTTCTTGGCAGTTATATTAGTCTGTTTTCTTGCTGCTGATAAAGACATACCTGATACTGGGAAGAAAAAGAGGTTTTAATGGACTCTCAGTTCCACGTGGCTGGGAGCCCTTACAATAATGGCAGAAGTCAAGGAGGAGCAAGTCATGTCTTACATGGATAGCAGCAGGCAAAAAGAGAGCTTGTGCAGGGAAACTCCCCCTTATAGAACCATCAGATCCCATGAGACTTATTCACTGTCATGAGAACAGTATGGGAAAGACCTGCCCCCATGTTTCAATTACCTCCCACTGGTATCTCCCACAACATGTGGGAATTCAAGATGAGATTTGTGTGGGGACACAGCCAAACCATATCAGCAATGTATACTTTCTGTGTCTGTTTCTTCTCTGCCTTCTCTTAAATTTTAAAACAATGCTAATTTTAGAAAATTATAGAGAAAACAAAAACCTTCTGTGGTCATAATACTTCAGAGATAAACTTTTTCTTTAGTCTTTGCATGTGTGTGTGTGTGAGAGTGACTGCAGTCATCTGACTGATAGGGACCAGGGGTTTCACTTCCAAGATGGCTCACAGGCATGGTTGTTAGTGGGACCTGTTGGATCCTCACTGGCTTTGACAGGTTTCAGTTCCTTGCCACATTAGACTTTTTACGGGATACCTTGATAGTTCACACAAGATGGCAACTGGCTTCCATCCAGGGAAGTGATTCAAGAGAAAGCAAAGAGAAGATCACAGCGCCTTCTCTGACCTAGCCTTCAAAGTGACATATCATTACCTTTGCTATCTTCTGTTGGTCACACCAGCCAACTCATATGCATTGTGGAAGGGGACTATACAAAGATGCGAATATCACAAAACAGGGATCAATGGGGTATGTTTGAGGCTGACTACCACAGCTGATTTATAGTGCAGAGCTACTCTAGGGGTTTTTGAAGACATTCCCTTAGGGCATATTAAAATCATTATCTCTGACTCAACATACTACTTTTTAAATGTGCCAGGACTTGAATAGTAGACTATACCACCAATGTTTGACTTTCTATTTTCCTATAATCCTTTTAGGAAGGTCAGTTGAATTTTTAATGAAGTAACTTGTTTATTTTGTTTCTTTCTTTATCTCATGCAGAGATAGTGCTGTTTGCTGAATCTGAGTTTTTGTCTTTGGGGCCCAGACATGTGTTTTTCTAACATTCTTTTCTAGATTCTGTTCTGTCAGTCTTCTCATAATAAAAGATATAAAATAGTTCTAGGTTGACCAAAGGTATCATACAAATCCTGTTCTATTTCATCATCCAGACAGAACCAGACTATCATTTTTTTTTCATGTCACCATTTTATAGCAGCAGCAATAGAAGTAATAGTAACTGTAATGTAGTAGTAGTCATAGCAAGATAATAGCTAATATTTATATGGTTTTAGAATGTCTTACCTTCCCTATACTTTCTTAGAATTCTAATTTCATAAATATTGTGTATCTCTTCCTCAGGACACAGATAAGAACTGAATTCCACTTACAGTAACTATGTTACCATGTAACTCACCGAACAGTACTTGAAATGTCTTACAGTGGTCTTTCTTATAGTACCTCAGTATCTATTTCCAGTCTTTCTGAATACAATCTATAGAGCACTGATAGGTATACTAAGAGCACATTTCTCCATTGTTTTTTGCATCTTGATTCCTTAGGTAGTTATTTCAGTCTGCTCTTAAATATATTGCCACTCTTTATTAGACGTCTTTGGGCATAAATCTCACTGTCTGATCTGATAATACTGATAAACCATCACTGCTTTCATTTAATAAACTCATTAAGAGTAGTAGCTGTTATACTTGGGTGCATCTCTTTTTTGCCTTTTATATCTATCTAGCCTGGCCTCTGATCATTTAATTTCCCTTTTCACCTATGTCTCATCTGTTTTTTTAAGATCTCAACCGTTCTTCTAGTACTCTCTGTTTTATGATACTGTCCTCCTTTCTTTGTTATTATTTTCAAACTGCTCCTGTTCTGCTAATAATATTCTAGCATAATTTCAAATCTCTCCCATTTCTTCTTAATTTCTAGAGTATCCCTGATGTCTAGAGTCAGAATGGTCTAGGAACAATGCTGTTAGATTGCTTTCTTACACGTTAGGTTGCCTTATTTTCAAAGTTGTTTCTCTACCTTAAAAAAAAAGATATATTCTCTTTATAATAAGAGCCTTCTCCGTTTTTATTTTCTCATTGTTAAAATATCACCATTCTCTTGGTGAAATAAAAGTTTAGGTCTTTAATATCAAAAACTATTATGAGAATTTGTGTATCAAAGACAACTTGTGATATGGTGATGAAGGGGTAGCTTTTGAAGCCATAGACAAAGCTACATGATTCCAGAAGTGAGCCCTTTCACACATTCTTCTTTGGCTGTGAATATGGTTTAAAACAGAATAAGAAGAAAAATGATTTGGAATAGCTGATCTACCGCTGCTTATCAAGGGCCTGCATTAAGAATGTAAAGCTAGCACTCTACATGTTAGTACTCTCGCCCTTCTGGAGCTCTGTTACCTTTGGATTTTTTTTTCAAGTTCTGAAAATATTTTTTATTAATTTGTGCAGATATTTTATTTTCATTAAATCAAATTATTTAAGAGCTAATGTAAGCTTAGCTTACCTTCTAATTAAGGTTATAACATTAATTTTAATGTCAACATTGAAAATTAAACATTAAAATAACATTAATACAGAAATTAAAATAAAAAGTATGACAATATATACAAGAGGATTAGCAGGAAAACCTTGGTAAAGAATTAATTAAAATACTGTACTTTCTTTTTCAATACCCATTAGTAAAAAATGGCAGTAAAAATATTCTGATTCATAATTGAACATAATGAGGAGTTCCTAATGGGGAATGCGCCTTTTTCTAAATGTCCCATTGTGATAACTTTAGACCCTCAACATTCTTCTTCAGGTTCAGAGTTCATTTTCCTGCCTTCTTTTCTCTAGTTTGAAGGTTCATTTGTTAGCTTTCTTCTCCATTCTCTTGTGCTCTTTTACAACTTGCTTTCTTGCTCTTTTATTTTCTTTGCTTTCATTTTTAGAATGTGAGTTTAATACCTATGCAGATCCCTGCCATTAATCACCTCCACATATTCAATTTGATTTGCATTGAGTTCTTCCTTTGGCAAACCATTGAGAGATATTCCTGTTTCAGATTTTTGGATTTGTTAGGCTTTGGTTGATGCTGAATAAACTAAAGATGGTTATATAAATGTGAGCATGCACTGCAAATGGATTCTTAATCAATTTGCTTTTGCTTCTTTTAGAACTATGGGAATTATCTCTACCTCCTCCAACTCATCAATCTCATTTACTGGCAGACAGTTTTATCCTGAGAAGCTTAAGGAGTATTCAGCGTTACACAGTTTGCTGCCTTTTCTTTGTATCAGTCATTCAAAACTTTGTGTAACTGATTGCTCAAGTAACTCGAGTTCACTCTGTCTATGTGAATAAAACCCTCCAATTTGTCATCATCCAGAGCTACAATCTTAAAATCATCATATTGTTCATAAAAGTTCTCAAACTTCTCTTTTTATAGGGTCAGCTACTCATTTATTTTTAGGACTGAGGAAGTTATACTCTATGAAATGACAACACATTTCCTCTTCCTTAAAAAAGTGGCTTTCTATGACTTTGTGAGATTTTCCCAGGCAGATAAATAATCTTCATCTGAAAATAGGCTTTGAAAATCAGTCATTATTCCTTGCTTTCACTTTTTTTTTCTCATCCATAATCCATTAACTATCGTCTTCCTCAAACTCTGATGTAAACATTGATTAAGGCAAATTAATTTCAGGGCCTGGAATTACAAAATTTCTTCTTTCTCATCTCTTTTCCTGCATGTACTGATGTGTTTTTGGGAATGAGGGGAATAAGCACTGAGGGCCCAGATGGTTCTTTCAGATGCTTTAGGTTGTCACAGCCATCATCAAAACACTTCATAACTTCCTCTGTTTTACTCACCTTGTTTATCGTTTTTTTAAAAAATGTGTAGACAACATAATTCCTCTGGGATACATTGGTATCTGCTACTGAAAATCTCTTTGATTTGAGTGGACCTTGTGAAAAGACACATATTTCTCCTCTATAAATGTCCCCCTCCCAAACTCATTCTGCAACTGTGTAGGGCTTCCCCACAAAACAGCAACTATACACCTGAGTGTCCCAGACAGAGCAGGTGACATTACATCCCAGGAGTGGACAAGGCCCAGTTAGTAGCCACATCTTAATGCCTTGCCACAGTTCTGCCTTTGGATTTTGTGGTAAAAACCTGAAGTCTTGGCTCAGAGACACAATGAAAGCTGCAAATATTCCACCCAGCAATGCCTGGAAACACCCACTCTCTGTCTCAGCCACACCGCAAGGTCAACCAAAGCAGCCCAAAGTCTTAAATTATCTGCCTGATTCCGTGCCTCACTCAGGGTTGAAAGCCCACATAGGTTATCACACTGAAGCCCTCAGCCCTGGATCAAAATACTATAATTTCCCATGCGATTTTGCTCCCTAAAACCTACCCACCTGGTCAATTTCTTATTTATTTCTCAAGATTCCTTGTATATCTACCAAGATGTTGGAGTTTAGTGGGGATCTATCCCTTTCTTCCCCATCTTAAACCTTGAACCAATCCAGAGACAGATGCAGGATTTCAGTAGAAGAAAATATTTTGGATGGCTGAATAGGAACAGCTCCCTTCTCCAGCTCCCAGCGCCAGCAACACAGAAGACGGATGATTTCTGCATTTTAACTGAGGTACTGGGTTCATCTCACTAGGGAGTGCCAGACAACTGGTGCTGGTCAGCTGCTGCAGCCCAACCAGCGAGAGCTGAAGCAGGGCGAGGCATCACCTCACCTGGGAAGCGCAAGGGGGAAGGGAATCCCTTTTCCTAGCCAGGGGAACTGAGACACACAACACCTGGAAAATTGGGTAACTCCCACCCCATTACTGCACTTTACCAAGGGTCTTAGCAAATGGAACACCAGGATATTATATCCCACACCTGGCCTCGAGGGTCCCACGCCCGCGGAGCCTCCCTCATTGCTAGCACAGCAGTCTACAATCTAACAGCAAGGCAGCAGCAAGTCTGAGGGAGGGGCGCCCGCCATTGCTGAGGCTTAAGTAGGTAAACAAAGCCGCTGGGAAACTCGAACTGGGTGGAGCCCACAGCAGCTGAAGGAGGCCTGCCTGTCTCTGTAGACTCCACCTCTGGGGACAGGGCACAGCTAAACAAACAAACAAACAAAAGCAGCAGAAACCTCTGCAGATGCAAACGACCCTGTCTGACAGCTTCGAAGAGAGCAGTGGATCTCCCAACATGGAGGTTGAGATCTGAGAACGGACAGACTGCCTGCTTAAGTGGGTCCCTGACCCCTGAGTAGCCTAACTGGGAGACATCCCCCACTAGGGGCAGACTGACACCCCACACCTCACACGGTGGAGTACACCCCTGAGAGGAAGCTTCCAAAGCAAGAATCAGACAGGTACACTCGCTGTTCAGCAATATTCTATCTTCTGCAGCCTCTGCTGCTGATACCCAGGCAAACAGGGTCTGAAGTGGACCTCAAGCAATCTCTAACAGACCTACAGCTGAGGGTCCTGACTGTTAGAAGGAAAACTAACAAACAAGAAGGACACCCACACCAAAACCCCATCAGTACATCACCATAATCAAAGACCAGAGGCAGATAAAACCACAAAGATGGGGAAAAAGAAGGGCAGAAAAGCTCGAAATTCAAAAAATCAGAGCACATCTCCCCCTCCAAAGGAACACAGCTCATTGCCAGCAATGGATCAAAGCTGGATGGAGAATGACTTTGACGAGTTGAGAGAAGAAGGCTTCAGTCCATCAAACTTCTCAAGGCTAAAGGAGGAATTACGTACCCAGCACAAAGAAACTAAAAATCTTGAAAAAAGTATGGAAGAATGGATATCTAGAATAATCAATGCAGAGAAGGCCATAAACAAACTGACAGAGATAAAAACCATGACACGAGAAATACGTGACAAACGCACAAGCTTCAGTAACTGACTCGATTAACTGGAAGAAAGAGTATCAGCGATTGAAGACCAAATGAATGAAATGAAGCGAGAAGAGAAACCTAAAGAAAAAAGAGAAAAAGAAATGAACAAAGCTTCAAGAAGTATGGGATTATGTGAAAAGGCCAAATCTATGTCTGATTGGATGCCTGAAAGTGAGGGGGAAAATGGAACCAAGTTGGAAAACACTCTTCAGGATATCATCCAGGAGAACTTCCCCAACCTAGTAAGGCAGGCCACCATTCCATTCAGGAAATACAGAGAATGCCACAAAGATACTCCTCGAGAAGAGCAACTCCAAGACACGTAATTGTCAGATTCACCAAAGTTGAAATGAAGGAAAAACTGTTAAGGGCAGCCAGAGAGAAAGGTCGGGTTATGCACAAAGGGAAGCCCATCAGACTAACAGCAGATCTCTCGGCAGAAACTCTACAAGCCAGAAGAGAGTGAGGGCCAATATTCAACATTCTTAAAGAAAAGAATTTTCAACCCAGAATTTCATATCCAGCCAAACTAAGTTTCGTAAGTGAAGGAGAAATAAAATCCTTTACAGATAAGCAAATGCTTGGAGATCATGTCACCACCAGGCCTGCCTTACAAGAGACCCTGAAGGAAGCACTAAACATGGAAAGGAACAACCAGTACCAGCCATTGCAAAAACATGCCAAAATGTAAAGACCATCAATGCTAGGAAGAAACCGCATCAACTAACAAGCAAAATAACCAGTTAATATCATAATGACAAGATCAAGTTCACACATAACAATATTAACCTTAAATGTAAATAGACTAAACGGTCCAATTAAAAGACAGAGTGGCAAACTAGATAAAGAGTGAAGACCCATCAGTTTGCTGTATTCAGGAGACCCATCTCACATGCAAGACACACATAGGCTCAAAATAAAGGGATGGAGGAAGATCTACCAAGCAAATGGAGAACAAAAAAAAAGCAGGGGTTGTAATCCTAGTCTCTGATAAAACAGACTTTAAACCATCAAAGATCAAAAGAGACAAAGAAGGCCAGTAAAGGGATCAATTCAACAGGAAGAGCTAACTATCCTGAATATATATGCACCCAATACAGGAGCATCCAGATTCATAAAGCAAGTCCTTAGAGACTTACAAAGAGACTTAGACTCCCATACAATAATAATGGGAGACTTTAACACCCCACTTTCAACATTAGACAGATCAACGAGACAGAAAGTTAACAAGCGTATCCAGGAATTGAACTCAACTCTGCACCAAGTGAACCTAATAGACATCTACAGAACTCTCCACCCCAAATCAACAGAATATACATTCTTCTCAGCACCACATCGCACTTATTCCAAGATTGACCACATAGTTGGAAGTAAAACCCTCCTCAGCACATGTAAAAGACCAGAAATTATAACAAACTGTCTCTCAGACCACAGTGCAATCAAACTAGAACTCAGGACTAAGAAACTCAATCAAAACCGCTCAACTGCATGGAAACTGAACAACCTACTCCTGAATGACTACTGGGTACAGAACGAAATGAAGGCAGAAATAAAGATGTTCTTTGAAACCAATGAGAACAAAAATACAACATACCGGAATCTCTGGGGACACATGTAAAGCAATGTGTAGAGGGAGATTTATAGCATTAAATGCCCACAAGAGAAAGCAGGAAAGATGTAAAATTGACACCCTAACATCACAATTAAAAGAACTAGAGAAGCAAGAGCAAACACATTCAAAAGCTAGCAGAAGGCAAGAAATAACTAAGATCAGAGCAGAACTGAAGGAGATAGAGACACAAAATACCCTCCAAAAAAATCAATGAATCCAGGAGTTGGTTTTTTGAAAAGATCAACAAAATCGATAGACCACTAGCAAGACTAATAAAGAAGAAAAGAGAGAAGAATCAAATAGACGCAATAAAAAATGATAAAGGGGATATCACTACCGGCACCACAGAAATACAAACTACCATCAGAGAATAGTATAAACACTTGTATGCAAATAAACTAAAAAACCTAGAAGAAATGGATAATTTCCTGGACACTTACACTCTCCCAAGACTAAACCAGGAAGAAGCTGAATCCCTGAATAGACCAATAGCAGGCTCTGAAATTGAGGCAATAATTAATAGCCTACCAACCAAAAAAAGTCCAGGACCAGATGGATTCCCAGCTGAATTCTACCAGAGGTACAAGGAGGAGCTGGTACCATTCCTTCTGAAACTATTCCAATCAATAGAAAAAGAGGGAATCCTCCCTAACTCATTTTGCGAGGCCAACATCATCCTGATACCTAAGCCTGGCAGAGACACAACAAAGAAAGAGAATTTTAGACCAATATCCCTGATGAACATCGATGCAAAAATCCTCAATAAAATACTGGCAAACTGAATTCTGCAGCACATCAAAAAGCTTATCCACCATGATCAAGTGGGCTTTATCCCTGGGATGCAAGGCTGGTTCAACATATGCAAATCAATAAATGTAATCCAGCATATAAACAGAACCAAAGACAAAAACCACGTGATTATCTCAATAGATGCAGAAAAGGCCTTTGACAAAATTCAACAGCCCTTCATGCTAAAAACTCTCAATAAATTCGGTATCGATGGAATGTATCTCAAAACCATAAGAGTTATTTATGACAAACCCACAGCCAATATCATACTGAATGGGCAAAAACTGGAAGCATTCCCTTTGAAAACTGGCACAAGACAAGGATGCCCTCCCTCACCACTCCTATTCAACATAGTGTTGGAATTTCTGGCTAGGGCAATCGGGCAAGAGAAAGAAATCAAAGGTATTCAGTTAGGAAAAGAAGAAGTCAAATTGTCCCTATTTACAGATGACATGATTGTATATTTAGAAAACCCCATTGTCTCAGCCCAAAATCTCCCTAAGCTGATAAGCAACTTCAGCAAAGTCTCAGGATACAAAATTAATGTGCAAAAATCACAAGCATTCTTATACACCAGTAACAGACAAACAGAGAGCCAAATCATGAATGAACTTCCATTCACAATTGCTTCAAAGAGAATAAAATACCTAGGAATCCAACTTACAAGGGATGTAAAGGACCTCTTCAAAGAGAGCTACAAACCACTGCTCAGTGAAATAAAAGAGGACACAAACAAATGGAAGAACATACCATGCTCATGGATAGGAAGAATCAATATCGTGAAAATGGCCATACTTCCCAAGGTAATTTATAGATTCAATGCTATCCCCATCAAGCTACCAATGAGTTTCTTCACAGAATTGGAAAAAACTGCTTTAAAGTTCATATGGAACCAAAAAAGACCCCGCATTGCCAAGATAATCCTAAGCCAAAAGAACAAAGCTGGAGGCATCATGCTACCTGACTTCAAACTATACTACAAGGCTACAGTAACCAAAACAGCATTACTGGTACCAAAACAGAGATATAGACCAATGGAACAGAACAGAGCCCTCAGAAATAATACCACACATCTACAGCCATCTGATCTTCGACAAACCTGAGAAGAACAAGAAATGGGGAAAGGATTCCCTATTTAATAAATGGTGCCTGGAAAATTGGCTAGCCATAAGTAGAAAGCTGAAACTGGATCCTTTCCTTACTCCTTATACGAAAATTAATTCAAGATGCATTAGAGACTTAAATGTTAGATCTAATACCATAGAAACCCTAGAGGAAAACCTAGGTAATACCATTCAGGACATAGGCATGTGCAAGGACTTCATGTCTAAAACACCAAAAGCAACGGCAACAAAAGCCAAAATTGACAAATGGGATCTAATTAAACTAAAGAGCTTCTGCACAGCAAAAGAAACTACCATCAGAGTGAACAGGCAACCTACAGAATGGGAGAAAATTTTTGCAATCTACTCATCTGACAAAGCGCTAATATCCAGAACCTACAAAGAACTCAAACCCTCTTGGGAGGGTTCTCTTACTCCAGGATAGAGAGCTGACCCCAGTGCAAGCCTCCCAAGGTCAGGGTGCCACTGAAAGAGAAATGGCCTACATTGTAGAGGCAGGTTAATTTTCTCAGACTTTCCAGTCAGGTAAGTCACTCCCTTTTGGTTGGGACCAAAGCCAGAGAGGTTACCCAAGTGGATGTGCTTCCTCAGGAAAACCTGATGCAAGTAAACAGAGGTGCCTTCCCAGTGGACATATATCTCTAATATAATATATCTGTTAATAAGTGAAAGGCAAATATAGCCCCCAAATCTCAAGTATGATGTATGTAGCATGGAGGCACTTCACTAAGAGGATGGAACAATCCTCAGGGGAAAGTTCCAGAAGAACATCTAGTATTGTCCCTGAACTAAAAATGATAACTAATACGGGTACATAGATAACCTAGTAGTCAGTGAAGAAGTTCAAATTTAGATAGCAGAAGGCTTGGTTAGAAAGATCAAATGGAATTTGCTGCAATTTGATTTTTGTTTCTTCTCCCAGTTTGAATTACACAAAAGGAAATAGGAGCAGTCAGTTGTTAGCATCCTTCATGCCACTAAAGAATGTTTCTGCCAAATTACATGGCATCTACATGTAGTTTTAAGGATATATTTCATTTCTTTTTTGATTCATTGACATATTGCCCTTATATTTTAAAATATTTTATAGAGATTATAATTTGAGGATTAGAGCACATAACAAATAATCTTTGATTAGGTTTGCAAGCAAATATTGTAATTTAAAATATATCATAAGAAAAGTATTTTTCAATACTTGACTATAATATTCAAAGTGATTATTACATAGCAAGTAGAGGGAAATTATATTACCGTAAATACAGTCAGTACATTAAGAAAAAACTAGGCCGGGTGCAGTGGCTCACGCCTGCAATTCCAGGACTTTGGGAGGCCGAGGTGGGCGGATCACGAGGTCAGGAGATCGAGACCATCCTGGCTAACACGATGAAACCCTGTCTCTACTAAAAATACAAAAATTAGCCAGGCGTGGTGGCAGACGCCTGTAGTACCAGCTACTCGGGAGGCTGAGGCAGGAGAATGGCATGAACCCGGGAGATGGAGCTTCCAGTGAGCCGAGATCGCACCACTGCGCTCTGGCCTGGGGGACAGAGCGAGACTCTTGTCTCAAAAAAAAAAAAAACAAAAAAAACTAATATTTTGAATTCCAGTATTAATTTGGGTTATACAAGATATAAACATATTTCTTACTGGAATAAATAGATTACACATTATCACATTAATATGTGATTTTATTGCCAGAAGATAATTCAAAAAGAAAAATCATTATTTTTAATAATTAGGAATCTAAAAAACTTACGTGGCTCGTACTTTTTACCCCTCTCTTTAAATGCTTATTGATTTTATATTGTCTCCAGAATTTAATAAAAATTCCACAGTAAAAAATTATTGTGCTGGCCAGGCGTGGTGGCTCACAATGTAATCCCAGCACTTTGGGAGGCCAAGGCAGGCAGATCACGAGGTCAAGAGATCGAGACGATCCTGGCTAACACAGTGAAACACTCTACTAAAAATACAAAAAATAGCTGGGTATGGTAGTGCATGCATGTAGTCCTAGCTACTTGGGAGGCTGAGCCAGGATAATGGCTTGAACCCGGGAAGCAGATGTTGCTGTGAGCCGAGATTGTGCCACTGCACTCCAGCCTGGCGACAGAGCGAGACTCCATCTTAAAAAAAAAAAAAAAAAAAAAATTATTTTTCTGTTTGTTTCCTTTTTGTACCATATTTGTTCCTGGTTTCTTCCCTCCCATTTTTTACCTTCTTATGGTTTAATTATATACTTAAAAAGATTCAACTTTTCTCCTTAGTTGGCTTATTAGTTGTAATTATTTGCTGTATTTAGTGGTTATTTTAGAGTTCACAGTATACAGCTTTAACTTATTACAGTCTACCCCCAAGTGATAGTTTAGAGCTTTGCATATGTTTTCAAGTTCACTGATCTTTCTCTGTTTGATGTGTTGTCTATTATTAATTTCATTCTATGTATTTGCCCTCTTTGATGTTGTAATTTTAACCTCTGGAAGTTTCATTTGGGTCATTTTAAATTTTGTTTATGTCTTTTTTTTTTTTTTTTTTGAGACGGAGTCTTGTGTTATCATCCGGGTTGGAGTGCAATGGCGCAATCTTGGCTCACTGCAACCTCCGCCTCCCAGGTTCACGGGATTCTTCTGCCTCAGCCTCCCGAGTAGCTGGGATTATAGGCACCCGCCACCACACTCAGCTAATTTTTTTTATTTTTTATTTTTTGTATTTTTAGTAGAGATGGGGTTTCACTATGTTGGCCAGGCTGGTCTTGAACTTTTGACCTCATGATCCACCCGCCTCAGCCTCCAGAAGTGCTGGGATTATAGGCGTGAGCCACCAGGCCCGGCCTCTATATCTTTACTTAACATGTTCAATCTTTTCTTAACTGCTTCAACAAATGGAATACAATTATAAGAACCATATTATGTTTTATGTATTTTAGGTTTAATATATTTGACTACCCATTCTATTATCTGTGTCATTTCTGTGTCAATTTTGATTTATTTATTTTTTTCTCATTATAGATTATATTTCCCTGCTTCTTTGTATTCCTGATCATATTTTAACATGAGACATTGTGAATTTTACCTTGGGTGCTTTATGTTTTTGTAGTCTAAAATATTTTTAAGCTTTGTTTTTGGACAGAGTGAATTGGGAACTATTTGATTCTTTGTGGGTCTTGCTTTTAAGTTTTGTTAGCAGCACTAGAGCTGCATTTAATCTAGAGTTAAGTTTCCCTCAATACTGAAGTAATTGTTAGTTCGTTGACTATGACCTTGATTATGAGGTCTTACCCTCTGGCTGTTGAGATAGGCATTATTTCTGACTCTTTGACCCCTGGATACTGTTTTCTCTAATATTTTCAAGTGATTCTTTACCTGACCTCGGGTAGTTTCATTTGTATGCATTGATTAGTACTTGACTGAATACTCACTGAGCCTTCTGCATATTTCAACATTTTTCTCTTTGTAAAACTTTGTCCCAGTACTCTCTGATGTGAAGTCTAGCCACTTCTACTTCTGTGAACTGTCAGCTCTGCCTCCTCAACTCAGGGAGATGTCTGGGTTCTATCTGGGTTTTCCTTCCTTGTGCCATACCCTAGAAACTTTCTTCAGACAGTAAGATGGGTAATCAAAAGACTCGCCTCTAGTTTTTTCCATCTTTTGGGGGATCACTGTCCTTCACTGCCTGATATTTATTGTTTTGAGTGTTATTGTTTCATGTATTTTGTCTGTTTTTTCATTTTTTTCAAGATGGAATGTAAATGTAGCCCCTATTATTCAGTCTTGAATGGTAGTGGAAGTCCCATTGATCAATTTTCAAGTGTTGCACAAAGCTTATATTCCAGTAGAAACCCCACTTGGTCATGATATGTTGCCCTTTTTATATATTGCTGGACTGGTTTTGTTAAGAGTTTGTTGAAAATTTTTGCATCTGTGTTCATATAGGATATTGGCCTGTTCCTTTCTCGTAGTGCCTTATCTGGTTTTGGTGTCGGGGTAATACTACCTTCACAAAAATAATTGAGAAGTGTTTTCTCCTCTTCTAGTTTCTGGAACAAGCTGTATAGAATTTATATATTTTTTTATTAATGCTTGGGTAAATGTTAACCGTGAAAAACTCTGGAACTAGAGTTAACTTTATTTTTTTAATGACAAATTCAATTTCTTTAATAGATATAAGACTATTCAGGTCATCTTTTTCCTTTTTAGATTTGATATTTTGCATCTTCTAAAGAATTAGTCAATTTTGTCTAAATTGCCAAGATTGTTTCTATGGAGTGCTGAAGGCAAAAGCCCGACCAAAGGAATTTAAGAGGTTTTTTGAAGAGTTTTGGTACAGAGGGTAGCACATAATGTGGTAATATCTGGAAAGAAGTGAGTTTCAGAGAAGAATTTAGATTTTTTAAATATACGGGAAATAAGAGAATATATAATGATGAGATCATCCCAGTAGAAAATTTTGGTTGCTCCATGCTTAATTTTTAGGGTCAGTGTGCAATCAAATTAGATAAAAGGTATACAAACAGGCTTCAAATCACAGGGTGGCATGCAAAAGAGAGTTTTAATTTTAATTTAGTGCACATTTTTCTTGATCTTTCATCCTTGCATCCTAGACCAATACAGATTACTGAGTTTTACCCAGGCAAGAACTCTTCTACCAGCTTACAAAAACAAATGGCCAGGTAATGGTTGATCTTCAGGTTTAATCCAAAATGAGCATTATCATAGTTAACAGGGGAGTTTTAATATTCATTATCATTGTCCCACTTTTCCCTACTTACTCTCCCATTTTTTCTCAAAAAGGGGAAATGAAAAATTATGCTGATAATTTTTACTCAACTGTGAAAAGAGCCACTGAATAGAACTAACAGGATACTCTAATGCCCTTAAAAGAGGAGGAAAGGTGTTATCAGCTAATATGTAAACAGTTATGCAGTGGAGACAGGATGAGAGATGAGCCCTACTGGCTCAGATCAGTAAGTTATCTTGGTTTGGGAACCAGCCATCATGTATAGAGCTGGGACAAGAGCGATCTAGGTGAAGCTTACTACAAATCCAAAATCTAGAGAGGGAAAAGAGCTTAATGTCATTCAGTGTACAGTGTGACAGAATACAGTGATGGGGCCATGTGTTACAAGATGAGCTCTCAGATGTGGTCGGGTCCAAATTATTAGGGACTTGTGGGCTGTGGTGAAAAATTAGATTTTGTTCTGTGTGATGCTAAATAGATGAATTTCTGTTTTAAAAAGATGACTTAGGCTGCTGCATAAAAGATGGATTGTAGCAAGCAAGAGTGGATGCTGACAGTAGGCTATTGTGGTGATTCTGAAGATGATGGTATTGTGAACTTGGGTGGAAATGAAGTGAAATAAATAGATTGGAGTGTATTTTGGAAGTAGAACTCAAATTTTGAAATCAGATTTGGGCTAGCATTTATCTGCAAACTACTTATATGACTTTGAACATTTTTTAAAACCTTTCCTACTTTGTTTCTCATTTGCAGAATGGGGATTATGGGAAGATTAAAATAACATATAAAATATAAGGTTTGTCCCATAATGTCTGGCATGCATTAAGCACTCAGTAAATGGTAGCTATCATTCTTAACATGTTATTGTAGGCCCAAACTGATCTCTGTATGGTCCATTTCTGTCTCTACACCATAAAATATTGCTGCATTGTCACCAGAACTATCTTTATAAGTCACAGATTACATCACTTCTTTGCTTAAGAAACCACTTAATTTCTTCTGATCAGTATAAACTTCATGGCATACAGCAAAGATATCCATCCATCTGTCTTTGCATCTTCACTTCCCACATCATTCTTCTCCCATCTACTGTATGCACTGGAGTAGTGCTTCTCAAACGTTAATGTGCCTGCAGCTCACCAGGGCATCTTGTTAAAATGCAGACTCTGATTCAAAAGATCTGGATGAGGCCTGAGGTTCTGCATTTCTAACAAGCTCCTACAGATGTTTCTGCTCTCTGGACCACACTTAGAGAAGCATAGCACTAAGTACTTAAAGTTCTTGCAAGATTGTTTTGTGTCCCTGTAACTTTTACTCTTCTAATTAATCTGATCTCACTGTCTGAAATGACCTTTCCTCATTTCTCTGCTTAATGAAATCATTCTCATTTTCGAGACTTATCTAACTCAAAGGTCATCTTCTCTATGAAATTTTCTCCAAACACATTTAATTTACCACTAAAGCTTCCCACATGTTTGCTTTCTCCCTTCCTCGTAGTATTTGGTAAATAGCTTGTATTACAGTGTGTCATTTTGTACCGCTGCTAATTTTTAGATTGTTGGTCTTCCTTAGAGGACAGTGCTCCTTGAGGTCAAGTTTTGTGTCTTTGTTTTTTTCAGCAAGTTGCACAGCTCCTTACACAAATAAATAAATGAATAAATAAAGCTGTGTTGTGTATTTCTGAAAATGGCAAATCACTCTGTACAGCAAATGTTATTTCAGCAAATAGAAAATTGTGGGGTTTTTCAGCTTAATTTATTGATTTGGCATTTTTTTAAATGTAAAGCACTCCTTAAATTCTCTTCAGTCATTGTAGCTGGTCATCTAAACCAATTTTACATTCATTAGTAAGTCAGTGTATTACATTCATTAGCAAGTCAATCATATTTCTTTTCCAGGTCAGAAAGCCTCAGTCTTTTCCTAGCTAATACAAAGCTAAAACTGATAAAGATTATACACACTGTGAGTAATCATTTCTTTTAACAGTGCTCCCGGAGAGTAACATGGTTAAAGAATGTTTGCCTGAAGCTGTTAAGAAATGAGGGATAAAATGGAAATTGAATTTTTTTTTAACATTTAAAGAATGTAAAAAGAAGAATAGTTATGCGACTTAATTTATATTTTAATATTTATAGCCACATTTTTTAAAAGTTCATTTCATGCTTTTTAAATATTATATTTATCTTACAGAGTAATTTATGAGTCACATTGGACCAAAAGTTTCTTCAGGGGATCCATGTGCAGTTAACTTCTATTTCATAAGAATCCTTTAGCTTTTATTAAATTTTCTCAGGGAGAGAAATGATGTTTGTTTCCTCTTTCTTAACCCTCCCAGTTCCCAACCAGGGAAAATCTCCTTGAAGCCAATTAGACTCCTTGCTTACATTGTAACATAAAGTGAGTAGTGCTTTCCCTAAAATGGCGAAGCTAGAGATATGACTGTCTATCAGCAGGCGGGATGGCTTCGTTCTTAGCCTGATGAATTGTGCTTTTCCATACGCAGAACTCTTGGTGTTGCTGATTTCAGTTAAGTAGACTTTCACATTTTAATTTACATAGCATTAACACGTTTCCCTGAGAAGTGACAGTTTTATGGAGACATTTCCTTGTCTCCTCTCATGAAACTGGGAAAAAAAAAATCCACAGAGCATTCATTTACACTTCTAAAAGTGATAGGCTTTGTTTTGCTGCCATTTTCATTGCACTGCTTCTGATCTTGCTATTTCTAATTAAAAAGATAATTTAGGTAATATAAACAATACTCTGGCTATACTAGAAGCTTTTTTTTTGGTCTGATAATGAAGGAGAAAAGTCTATTGGACAAAGGCTAAGGATATGCTCTCTATGTCTTGGCTTTCAAGAGGCCTTAGAGTCTACTGTGAGTGCCTTCCTTTGTGGAACTTCTTCAAGTTTAGCTTTTATTACCCATCACTTAGTCCTACTTCAGCCCAGAGAGGGTACCCTAAAATCAATCACTTTGGAGGGAAGAGGGAATTTAAATTGGGTCTTGTAATGGGAATATTATTTTAGTATGAGGAGGGGAGTTAGTTGCTTATGCTTAGTTAAAAAATAATTGCCAGTGGAAGCCCAAGAATAGAGAGAATGTTAGGAATATTCTGGGGACAGCTCAGTCATCAGTTTTGTTGGATAGTAATAGATAATTGAAAAGGAAGCTTGTGACCAGATTGTTGAGAAACCTAAATTTGGATCAAGTCATTTGGACTTTACTTACTCAGTATATATTTTAAGTTACTGAATGACTTTTTAAAATGGTATGGATGATAGCCTTGTTAAATTTTGATAGGCAGAGGTATGTGACATCCTGGGACAATAGTGATAGCAAGTGAGGAAAGGGAGAAGAAAATTCTACAGATAAAACTGAGCCTTGGAATTCTGGCCCACATGTATAGTCTGGTCCATAAGAAGCTCACAAGCTCAGGTAGTAAATAGGCAATTATAGTAGCAGGAATCATTCTTTCTCCTGGGGAACAGCAATAAAAATATATAGCAATCATGGAAGTCAGAGGGCAGGGTCATAGTGCATGTCACAAAGTCTTCCCATTTAGCAGGTCCCTTGCCATTGGGGGACAAGTTGAGTGTACAATAATCAGTTAAAGAAAAGGGCTTATGAAAGAGAAAGAGGACTAGGAACCCCTAGTTACTTATGGAGGTTCAGGGCGGATCTCAGTTCTATAGTTTGTATATGGGATAGAGTAGGATAAACTGAATGCGGAGGCTGGGATTTTAGGCCAGGTAACATGGCAGAAAGTAAAGAGGGAGACTAGAGCCAGGAGCCAGAAGCTCAGTCTGATGGTTTAGAACAACAAGGTATGGCTGTATGATCACCCCAAGCTTATACCTAGTTCACTGGACCCTAGGTATGTTGGTGATGAAAGAGGCTGTAGGCTTGAGGTAATGGTAGTCCATCTGTCAGTGCTGGATCATCAGACCTGGAGAGGCCAGTCTGATAGTGGCAGTGAAGTTGTAAACTACTATGGGGCGGAACCTGCAGTAGTTAATTCAGCTCAGGGGAAGAAGCATGGAAAATGAAGCAGGGTATAGCAGATGTTTCATAAGTGTCTGTCTCCTCTTGAAAGCTCTCCAGTGTTCTTTATGATAAAGTTCTAATACAGTGGCCTGTGATGCAAGTCTCTGCACAATATTAATCAAATGGCTCTGTAATGTGTTATCTTTTTTTTTTAAATTTATTATACTTTAAGTTCTAGGGTACATGTGCACAACGTGCAGGTTTGTTACATATGTATACATGTGCCATGTTGGTGTGCTGCACCCATTAACTCGTCATTTACATTAGGTGTATCTCCTAATGCTATCTCTCCCCCTGACCCCCTCCCCACAACAGGACCCGGTGTGTGATGATCCCCTTCCTGTGTCCAATGATCTCATTGTTCAATTCCCACCTATGAGTGAGAACATGCGGTATTTGGTTTTCTGTTCTTGCGAAACTTTGCTGAGAATGATGGTTTCCAGCTGCATCCATGTCGCTACAAAGGACATGAACTCATCCTTTTTTATGGCTGCATAGTATTCCATGGTGTATATGTGCCACATTTTCTTAATCCAGTCTGTCACTGATGGACATTTGAGTTGATTCCAAGTCTTTCCTATTGTGAATAGTGCCGCAGTAAATATACGTGTGCATGTGTCTTTATAGCAGCATGATTTATAATCCTTTGGGTATATCCCCAGTAATGGGTTGGCTGGGTCAAGTGGTATTTCTAGTTCTAGATCCTTGAGGAATTGCCACACTGTTTTCCACAATGGTGGAACTAGTTTACAGTCCCACCAACAGTGTAAAAGCATTCCTATTTCTCCACATCTTCTCCAGCACCTGTTGTTTCCTGATTTTTTAATGATTGCCATTCTAAATGGTGTGAGATTGTATCTCATTATGGTTTTGATTTGCGTTTCTCTGATGACGAGTGATGATGAGCATTTTTTCATGTGTCTGTTGGCTGTATGCATGTCTTCTTTTGAGAAGTGTCTGTTCATATCCTTTGCCCACTTTTTGATGGGGTTGTTTGTTTTTTTCTTGTAAATTTGATTGAGTTCTTTATAGGTTCTGGATATTAGCCCTTTGTCAGATGAGTAGATTGCAAAAATTTTCTCCCATTCTGTAGGTTGCCTGTTCACTCTGATGGTAGTTTCTTTTGCTGTGCAGAAGCTCTTTAGTTTAATTAGATCCCATTTGTCAATTTTGGCTTTTGTTGCCATTGCTTTTGGTGTTTTAGACATGAAGTCCTTGCCCTTGCCTATGTCCTGAATGGTGCTACCTAGGTTTTCTTCTAGGGTTTTTATGGTTTTAGGTCTAACATTTAAGTCTCTAATCCATCTTGAATTAATTTTCATATAAGGAGTAAGGAAAGGATCCAGTTTCAGCTTTCTATTTATGGCTAGCCAGTTTTCCCAGCACCATTTATTAGATAGGGAATCCTTTACCCATTTCTTGTTTTTCTCAGGTTTGTCGAAGATCAGATGGCTGTAGATGTGTGGTATTATTTCTGAGGGCTCTGTTCTGTTCCGTTGGTCTATATCTCTGTTTTGGTTCCAGTACCATGCTGTTTTGGTTACTGTAGCCTTGTAGTATAGTTTGAAGTCAGGTAGCATGATGCCTCCAGCTTTGTTCTTTTGGCTTAGGATTGTCTTGGCAGTGCGGGGTCTTTTTTGGTTCCATATGAACTTTAAAGCAGTTTTTTCCAATTCTGTGAAGAAAGTCATTGGTAGCTTAATGGGGATGACATTGCATCTATAAATTACCTTGGGCAGTATGGACATTTTCACAATATTGATTCTTCCAATCCATGAGCATGGTATGTTCTTCCATTTATTTGTGTCCTCTTTTATTTCACTGAGCAGTGGTTTGTAGTTCTCCTTGAAGAGGTCCTTCACATCCCTTGTAAGTTGGATTCCTAGGTATTTTATTCTCTTTGAAGCTATTGTGAATGGGAGTTCACTCATGATTTGGCTCTCTGTTTGTCTGTTACTGGTGTATAAGAATGCTAGTGACTTTTGCACATTGATTTTGTATCCTGAGACTTTGCTGAGGTTGCTTATCAGCTTAGGGAGATTTTGGGCTGAGGCAATGGGGTTTTCTAAATATACAATCATGCCATCTGCAAACAGGGACAATTTGACTTCTTCTTTTCCTAACTGAATACACTTGATTTCTTTCTCTTGCCTGATTGCCCTAGCCAGAACTTCCAACACTATGTTGAATAGGAGTGGTGAGAGAGGGCATCCCTGTCTTGTGCCAGTTTTCAAAGGGAATGCTTTCAGTTTTTGCCCATTCAGTGTGATATTGGCTGTGAGTTTGTCATAAATAGCTCTTATGATTTTGAGATACGTTCCATCGATACCGAATTTATTGAGAGTTTTTATCATGAAGGGCTGTTGAATTTTGTCAAAGGCCTTTTCTGCATCTATTGAGATAATCATGTGGTTTTTGTCTTTGGTTTTGTTTATATGCTGGATTACATTTATTGATTTGCCTATGTTGAACCAGCCTTGCATCCCAGGGATGAAACCCACTTCATCATGGTGGATAAGCTTTTTGATGTGCTGTTGGATCCAGTTTGCCAGTATTTTATTGAGGATTTTTGCATCGATGTTCATCAGGGATATTGGTCTAAAATTCTCTTTCTTTGTTGTGTCTCTGCCAGGCTTTGGTATCAGGATGATGTTGGCCTCACAAAATGAGTTAGGGAGGATTCCCTCTTTTTCTATTGATTGGAATAGTTTCAGAAGGAATGGTACCAGCTCCTCCTTGTACCTCTGGTAGAATTCAGCTGGGAATCCATCTGGTCCTGGACTTTTTTTGGTTGGTAGGCTATTAATTATTGCCTCAATTTCAGAGCCTGCTATTGGTCTATTCAGGGATTCAGCTTCTTCCTGGTTTAGTCTTGGGAGAGTGTAAGTGTCCAGGAAATTATCCATTTCTTCTAGGTTTTTTAGTTTATTTGCATAGAGGTGTTTATAATATCCTCTGATGGTAGTTTGTATTTCTGTGGGGTCGGTGGTGATATCCCCTTTATCATTTTTTATTGCATCTATTTGATTCTTCTCTCTTTTCTTCTTTATTAGTCTTGCTAGCAGTCTATCGATTTTGTTAATCTTTTCAAAAAACCAACTCCTGGATTCATTGATTTTTTGGAGGGTATTTTGTGTCTCTATCTCCTTCAGTTCCACTCTGATCTTAGTTATTTCTTGCCTTCTGCTAGCTTTTGAATGTGTTTGCTCTTGCTTCTCTAGTTCTTTTAATTGTGATGTTAGAGTGTTAATTTTAGATCTTTTCTGCTTTCTCTTGTGGACATTTAGTGCTATAAATTTCCCTCTACACACTGGTTTAAATGTGTCCCAGAGATTCTGGTATGTTGTATCTTTGTTCTTATAATTTCAACAAACATCTTTATTTCTGCCTTCATTTCGTTCTGTACCCAGTAGTCATTCTGGAGCAGGTTGTTCAGTTTCCATGCAGTTGAGCGGTTTTGATTGAGTTTCTTAGTCCTGAGTTCTAGTTTGATTGCACTGTGGTCTGAGAGACAGTTTGTTATAATTTCTGTTCTTTTACATTTGCTGAGGAGTGCTTTACTTCCAACTATGTGGTCAATTTTGGAATAAGTGCGATGTGGTGCTGAGAAGAACGTATATTCTGTTGATTTGGGGTGGAGAGTTCTGTAGATGTCTATTAGGTTTGCTTGGTTCAGAGTTGAGTTCAATACCTGGATATGCTTGTTAACTTGTCTAATGTTGACAGTGGGGTGTTAAAGGCTCCCATTATTATTGTATGGGAGTCTAAGTCTCTTTGTAAGTCTCTAAGGACTTGCTTTATGAATCTGGATGCTCCTGTATTGGATGCATATATATTCAGGATAGTTAGCTCTTCCTGATGAATTGATTCCTTTACCATTATGTGATGGCCTTTGTCTCTTTTGATCTTTGATGGTTTAAAGTCTGTTTTATCAGAGACTAGGATTACAACCCCTGCTTTTTTTTGTTCTCCATTTGCTTGGTAGATCTTCCTCCATCCCTTTATTTTGAGCCTATGTGTGTCTTGCATGTGAGTTGGGTCTCCTGAATACAGCAAACTGATCGATCTTGACTCTTTATCCAGTTTGCCAGTCTGTGTCTTTTAATTGGACCGTTTAGTACATTTACATTCAAGGTTAATATTGTTATATGTGTACTTGATCCAGTCATTATGATATTAGCTGCTTATTTTGCTCACTAGTTGATGCAGTTTTTTCCTAGCATCAATGGACTTTACATTTTGACATGTTTTTGCAATAGCTGGTACCTGTTGTTCCTTTCCATTTTTAGTGCTTCCTTCAGGATCTCTTGCAGGGCAGGCCTGGTGGTTACAAAATCTCTAAGCATTTTCTTGTCTGTAAAGGATTTTATTTCTCCTTCACTTACGAAACTTAGTTTGGCTGGATATGAAATTCTGGGTTGAAAATTCTTTTCTTTAAGAATGTTGAATATTGGCCCTCACTCTCTTCTGGCTTGTAGAGTTTCTGCCGAGAGATCTGCTGTTAGTCTGATGGGCTTCCCTTTGTGAGTATCCCGACCTTTCTCTCTGGCTGCCCTTAACAGTTTTTCCTTCATTCAACTTTGGTGAATCTGACAATTACATGTCTTGGAGTTGCTCTTCTCGCGGAGTATCTTTGTGGCGTTCTCTGTATTTCCTGAATTTGAATGTTGGCCTGCCTTACTATGTTGGGGAAGTTCTCCTGGATGATATCCTGCAGCGTGTTTTCCAACTTGGTTCCATTTTCCCCGTAACTTTCAGGCATACCAATCAGATGTAGATTTGCTGTTTTCACATAATCCCATATTTCTTGGAGGCTTTGTTCATTTCTTTTTACTCTTTTTTTTCTCTACACTTCTCTTCCTGCTTCATTTCATTCATTTGATCTTCAATCGCTGATACTCTTTCTCCCAGTTGATCAAGTTGGTTACTGAAGCTTGTGCATGTGTCATGTAGTTCTCGTGTTATGGTTTTCATCTCTGTTAAGTTCTTTTAAGGTCTTCTCTGCATTGATTATTCTCTTTATCCATTAATCCATTCTTTTTTCAAGGTTTTCAGTTTCTTTGCCCTGGTTACGTAGTTCCTCCTTTAGCTCTTAGAAGTTTGATCGACTCAAGCCTTCTTCTCTCAACTCGTCAAAGTCATTCTCTGTCCAGCTTTGTTCTGTTACTGGCAATGAGCTACGTTCCTTCGGAGGGGGAGATGCGCTCTGATATTTTGAATTTCCAGCTTTTCTGCCCTGCTTTTTCCCCATCTTTGTGGTTTTATCTACCTTTGGTCTTTGATGATGGTGACGTACTGATGGGGTTTTGGTGTGGGTGTCCTTTCTGTTAGTTAGTTTTCCTTCTAACAATCAGGACCCTCAGCTGTAGGTCTGTTGGAGTTTGCTTGAGGTCCACTCCAGATCCTGTTTGCCTGGGTATCAGCATAGAGGCTGCAGAAGATAGAATATTGCTGAACAGTGAGTGTTGCTCTCTGATTCTTGCTCTGGAAGCTTCATCTCAGGGGTGTACCCTACCGTGTGAGGTGTGAGGCATCGTCTACACCTAGTGGGGGATGTCTCCCAGTTAGGCTACTCAGGGGTCAGGGATCCCCTTGAGCAGGCAGTCTGTCCATTCTCAGATCTCAACCTCTGTGCTGGGAGATCCACTGCTCTTTTCAAAGCCGTCAGACATGGGCATTTACCTCTGTCAAGGTTTCTGCTGCTTTTTGTTTAGCTATGCCCTGTCCCTAGAGGAGGAGTCTACAGAGGCAGGCCGGCCTCCTTGAGCTGTGGTGGGCTCCACCCAATTTGAGCTTCCCAGGGGCTTTATTTACCTACTTAAGCCTCAGCAATGGCAGGCGGCCCTCCCCCAGCCTCACTGCCTCCTTGCAGTTAGACCTCAGACTGCTGTGCTAGCAATGAGGGAGGTTCCGTGGGCGTGGGACCCTCTGGGCCAGGTGTGGGATATAATCTCCTGGTGTGCCATTTGCTAAGACCCTTGGTAAAGCACAGTGTTAGGGTGGGAGTTACCTGATTTTCCGGGTGTTGTGTGTTCCAATTTCCTTTGGCTAGGAAAAGGAATTCCCTTCCCCCTTGCGCTTCCCAGGTGAAGTGATGCCTCGCCTTGCTTTAGCTCTCGCTGGTCAGGCTGCACCCGCGGACCAGTGCCAACTGTCTGACACGCCCCAGTGAGATGAACCCGATACCTCAGTTGAAAATGCAGAAATCACCCTTCTTCTGTGTTGCTCATGCTGGGAGCTGTAGGCTGGAGCTGTTCCTATTTGGCCATCTTGGGTGCGCCCTCAATGTGTTATCTTTTACAGTTCTCTACATGGACTTACTCTTGTAAGCAACTTATTTATACACTATTCTTGTGCACCTTATGCTCTCCATTTTCCATTCTTTTTCTAAAAATTTGTCTTTTCCTGGATTACTCTTTCTTCTTTCTACTTATGAAAATTCTATAAGATCCAGGGCAGCCATGCACATCTCCCTTGTTTATTTCAGCACAAAGTAACCTTTTTCTAACACTAGACCTCTTCTTATCCATTTAATATTTGCTTACCTTACCTTCCTGTGGAATTTTTCATCTACATTTTTCTATGTAACAGGTTTATTTAGAATCTACTCAGGCACTTTGAAAGGTACTAGAGAAGAGTATTTTTTTTTTTTTTTGTAATAAGCTCCAACCTCTGAATTTTGTAAGTTACAAAAAATACTATACATTTTACTGAGTGAATTAGACTGCTCATGCTGCCAACAAAATACCATATACTGGGAGGCTTAAGCAATACAAACATTATTTCTTACAGTTCTGGAGGCTTGGTCATCCAAGATCAAGGTGACAGATAATTCAGTTCCTGGCGAAGGCCCTCTTTCTGCCTGAAGATGTGCCATCTCCTTGCTGTGTCTTCCCATGGCAAAGAAAACTCTCTGGTGTCTCCTCTTCTTAGAAGGATATTCATCCCACTTTGGGGGCTCTACTCTTGTGAACTCATTTAAACTTAATTACCTCCCAAAGACCTTACCTCCTAATACAATCACATTGGGGATTAGGGTTTTAATGTATAAACTTGAAGGGTGAACTCAAGTATGTAGTCCATAACATTCCACCCTGGCCCCTCAAAATGTATGTCCTTTTCGCATGCAAAATACAGTCATTGCATCCCCTAATAAGATGATGCTTAATTCATTCCAGCATCAACTCTAATGTCCAAAGTCTCATCTAAGTATTATCTAAATCATATATGAGTGAAACTCTAAGTATGATTCATTCTGATGCAGAATTTTTCTCCAGCTATGAACCTGTGAAATCAGACAAATTATGCATTTCTAAAATACAATGGTGAACTATGCACGGGACAGACATTTCCATTCCAAAGGGGAGATATAGGAAGAAGCAAGGGGTAATAGGTCCCAAGGAAGTCCAAAATCTAGGAAGGCAAATTTCACTAAACATTAATAGTAAGGTGTGACTATTAATAATCCTCTTTGGTTTGATGCTGTGTCCTGTGGGCCCACTGGGGTGGCAGCATCACCCCATGGCTGGGTAGTATGGCCATGCCTTTTTTGGTAGGTGGAGCTACAGCTCTCTGCAGGGGCCCACCCACACTGCAGCTCTCTGCAGGACTGCAGTTTTCCCTTTGAAACTGACATGGAGGTACTCTTGCTCCCTGGGCCTGTACACTCTGGCCTGTGGTCATAGTGGCATTCCTGATGATATCTAAATAGCGTTTGTTGTCCTTCTTCCTTTTCTTGAAGGATGGTACATGTTCATGGCTGAATAGCTCTGTGGTCCCGTTTGTAGAATCAGAAAAACCGAGCAGACCTCTTTTATTCCCTCCCACTTTTTGTGTCCCCTTTCATTCAAACGGGCAATGTCTTTACTGGTATAATTCCATCTGTATTCCTGGCCTCTGCTGAAATGGCTGAATAAATTTATGAGCCACATTCATGATCTTTTTATCAAATGGTTACTCAGCCACACCCTTAATAGTCTCTTCTGAACAAACTCTCTCATGTTTTATAATAGAAATAGGCTGAGAGTTTTCCAGGTCTTCAAGTTCTGGTTCCTTTTTTCTTAACAACTACATCTTCAATTTATTTCTCTCCTGCCACATTTTATTATAAACAGCCAGGAGGAACAAAGCCGTTGCTTAAAAACTTCACCTAGAAATATTCTTGGCTAAATATTCAATTTTATTGCTTCCGAGTTCTACCTTTTGCAAAAAACTGGGACATGAACACAATTCAACCAATTTCCTTGCCATTTTATATCAAGGATGACCTTTCCTCCAGTTTCTAATAATATAGTCCTCATTTCTATCTGAAACATCACCAGAATGGCCTTTATAATCCATATTTTTGCCAACATTGTGTTCATGATTATTTATGTATTATCTAAGAAGATGGACACTGTCTCTATAGCTCTTCTTTTTTCTTCATGATTATTTATGTATTATCTAAGAAGATGGACACTGTCTCTATAGCTCTTCTTTTTTCTTTCTGGCCCCTCATCAGAATCGCTTTTTATGTCCATATTTCTAGCATGCACCTCAAAACTCCTTTAGCCTTTACCCACTACCCAGTTTTAAAGCCACTTCCACATTTTTAGGTATTTTTCGCAGCATCAGCCCACTTATTGGTACTACTGGGACAAAACAATTCTAAATGTCGACGTGCCCAATAACAGAACTTCCAAATGCATGAAACGGAACTGATAGAACTGTAAGGAGAACCACATATGTCCACAATTATAAAGATTTCAATACCTGTTCTCAATAATTAATAGAAAGACAGAATATAAGAAAGTTTATAGATTTAATAATCATCAACCAACTTAACCTAATTGACATTTATAGCACACTGCATCTAACAACCACAGAATTCATAGTCTTCTCTAGAGCACAAGGAGTCTTTAAGAGACATTATATGCTGAGCAGTAAAATGTATAGCGATTAAAATTAAGTATGTTCTCTGACCACAAAGGAGTTAAATTAGAAATCAATAATAGAAAGGTATTGAGATAAATTTCTTAATATTTGGAATCTAAAGAACATACTTTAACTAAACCATGGGTCACAGAAATCAAAAGGGTGATTAATATTTTGGACTGAATGAAATTAAAACACAGCAGTTAAAATTTATAGGATGTAACCAGAGTGTGTAGAGAGAAATTTATAGCACTAAACACACACACACACACGTGCACACACACACACACACACACGTGTGTCTGTTTGTCACCCGGGATGGAATACACACACATGTGTGTGTATGTACCTGGGGTGCAATCATGGCTCACTGCAGCCTTGATCTCCTGGACTCAAGCCATCCTTGCACCTCAGCCTCCCAAGTGGCTGGGACTACAGGTGCATGCCACCATGCCTGGCTAATTTTTGTAATTTTTGTAGAGACAGGATTTTGTCATGTTATCCAGACAGGTCTTGAACTCCTGTGCTCAAGTGATCTGCCTGGCTGTCCCTCCCAAAGTGCTAGGATTACAGGTGTGAGCCACTGCACTCAGCCACTAATCACATATTTTAAGAAAGAAGAAATGTCATCAATGACTTAAGCTTTAACCTTAACAAACTATTAAAAAAAAACTATTAAAGTAGCAAATTAAAGCTAAATTTAGTAGAAGAAAGAACATAATGGAAATAAGGAAATAATAGCACAAATCAATGAATTAAAAAAAGCAGAAAATTAATAAAAACCCAAATTGATTCATTGAGAATACCAATGAAATTGATAACACTCTAATAAGACTAATCAGACATTAAAAAGAGAAGATACATATGCCAATATCAGGAATGAGAGCGGCAATATCAATACAGATTGTACAGATATTATACAGATAATAATGTTATGTATAATTTTGTGCTAATAATTATAATAACTTAAATAATATGGGCAAATTCCCTGAAAGATACAAATTGTCAAAATTCCTTCAAAAAGAAATAGATAACCAGAATAGTTCTGTATCTATTAAATTTATTAAAGGAATTGAATCTATAGTTAAAAACTTTCCCACAAAGAAAACATCATTTCCAGAGGCTTCTCTGGTGAATTCTACCAAGCATTTGAGGAAGAAATCATACCAATATTGTGTAAATTCTTCCAAAATTTGAAGAGAAGGAATGCTTCCCAACCTGTTCTATGAAGCCAGCATTACTTGATACCCAATCAAAGACATTACATAAAAAAGAAAACTACAGACCAATATCTATAATAAACATAGATGCAAAAATTCTTAACAAAATTTTAGAGTGTCAGTAATACAACACTATATAGAAGTGATAACACATCATGACCAGGATTAACCCAGCAATGCAAAGTTAAACATTTGAAAATTTATCAATTTAATACATCACGATTAGCTTAATATGTGAGAAAAAGCATTTGACAAATTCCAATATCCATTCCTGACCAAAACCTTTTAGAAAACTAGGAATAAAAGGAAAATTCCTTAATCTAATAGTTATGTAAAATCTACAATTAAAATTATACTCCATGAAATACGGAATGTTTTTCTCCTTAAGATCATTGAAAGTTGTCTGCTCTTACCAGTTCTAGTCAATATTGTAGGTTCTGGCCAGTGCAATAAAGGGAGAAAAAAAGAGCAATGTTGGAGATTGGAAAGGAAGAAGTAAAACTGTCTATTCATAGGTGGCAAGATTGTCTTCAGTAGAATCTACAAAACCTACCACGGCTAATCTAGATTTGTAAATTTGCAATACACAAAATCAATATTCAAAAAGTGTGCTTTAATTCTATATACTAACAATAAACCATTGGAAATTGAATTTTTAAAAATACCATTTTCAGTAGAATAAAAATGTAGCATATTTGGGAATAAATTTCACAAGAGATATGGAAGACCTGTATGCTGGAAACTACAAAACATTATTGAGAGAAATTAAAGAAAACCTAAATAGAATGCATCATTGCAGTGGAATACATGTTTCTGTCTCCCCAAAATTCATATATTGAAATCCTAACCTAACATGACAGTATTAGAAGGTGAGATCTTTGGGAGGAGATATAAAGGCAGAGCCCTCATGAATGGGATTGGTACCCTTATTGTAGAGGCTCCCTGGAAAAATCCCTCACCCTTTGGCCATGTGAGGTTGAAGTGAGAAGAGGGCCAACAGTGAGGAAATGAGTCTTCACTTGACACAGAATCTGCTGGTGTCTCTCAATCCCCCAACTTTCACAATGGTGAAAAATAAATTTATGTTGTTTATAAGTCTGTGGTATTTTGTTATAATGGCCCAAACAAACTAGGACGGTCTTCATAGATTGGAAAACTCAATATTTTTAAGACGGCAGTTTTTCTGAAATTGAACTACAGATTCAACACAATCACAATTAGTATCCCAAACAATTTGGTAGAAATTGACAGGTGCTTCTAAAATTTACAGAAATGGAAAAGCCTTAGGATAACTAAAATAACTTTGAAAATTAAGAAAAGATTAGAAGATTTACACTGTCTGATTTCAAGGCATATTATGCAACAATGGTCATCAAGATGATGTGGCACTGGCTTAAGGATAGAGAGGTCAGTGAAACAGATTGGATAGTCCAGCAAATATCTCACACATACATGGCCTGTTGATGTTTTAGACAGGTGCCATGTCACTTCAATGAGGAAGGGATAATTGGTTTCAACAAATGATGCTAAAAAATTAGAATCTATGCACAAAAAGTTAATTTTGACTCTTACCTCAGCGAAAAATTAACTTGAAACGGATCACAGACCACATTTTCAAAATGTGTATATGACAAGAAGATGTAGCTAGAATATATAAAGAATTATCAAACTCATTAAGAAGACACACAACTCACTTTTAAAAAGGACAAACAAATTTGAACAGACAGTTCACCAAGGAAGATATGTGGGTCACAAAAAACACACACACAATGATTTTAACATCATTAGTCATTAGGGAAATTGCACATCAACACTACAGTAAGATAACATTGCATACTCATAGAATCGCTAAAATTTAAATGACTAACAGTATGAACTGTTGGCAAGGGTGTGGAAAAATTGGAACTTTCATACACGGTGGGAATGTAAAATGCTGTAACAATTTTGAAAAACAGTCTGATAGTTTTTTTAAAAGTTAGATCTAAACCTACTATATGTCCCAGCCATATCACTCCCAAGTATATGCCCAAGAGAAATGGAAGCACATATCTACACAAAGACTTATAAATGAATGTTCATAGCAACTTTACTTATAATAGCCAAAAACTAGAAACAGCGCAAATGTCCATAAACAGGTGAATGGATAAACAAATTACCATGCATCCCTACAATGAAATACTACTGAACAATATAAAAGAATTATAATACACCCAAGAATGGATCTCAGAATAATTATGCTGACTGAAAAAATGCAGACAAAAAATATATTCTGATTCCATTTATACAACCTTTTAGAAATTGCAAACTAAGCTATTGTTACAGAAAGCTAATGAGTGGTTGTTTGGGATAGTCTTGGGGAATGGTGCATGTGGAGGTTTAGGAGGGATTGCCAAGGGGCAGGAGAAAACGTTCAAGGGTGATGAGTATGTTCACTAGCTTGATTATGGTGGTTTCGTGTGCTCATTGAAATGTAAGCATTTGCCAAATAGTACACTTGAAATATTTGCAGTTTATTATATCTCATGCCTCAGTAAATCTGTTTAAAATCTATCATTGAATCATATTTATTTGTCTGCTTCTTTGGTCTGGATTATAAAACCGTAGAGTAAAGGGTCTCTATTTTGTTCAGACTGTGTGCTTTAAACAATAGAAAGATTAAAGAACGGCTAGAAACATAGCAGGGATTAATAAATATTTAACTTAAGAATAAATAAATGATCATAAGAATAAATTGTTTGAATAATAAAATTACTGCCTCAATGATAGTCTTGTTTATTTGTTAATTTTTCATGTTTTCATGATTTTACAATCTCAATTAGATTAAAATTGCTAAATTAGATTAAAAGTATCTCTGTTAACTGACCCAGAAAGCATTGATATAGCATAAATACTCAATAAAAGCTTGATCTTTATTGTGGGATATGAGTGACTACAACCTTACTTTAAGGCCACTTTCTGCTTATAATAAATGTGGTCTGTACCAGTTGTTAACTATTTCATTATGATTCAGTCAAGTTTCACTTAATTGGAGTTTTATTAAATGTTATGCAATTATTCTAAAAGAGTTACTAAGACCCTATGTAATTATTTATAGTTTGTTTTGGTAATTATTTATAGTAGTTTTCTTCAATAAAACAGTATTCTACTTTATTACCTTCGAAAGTATTTAAATATAGATTGTATAAACTTGACTGTTCATTAATTTTGAAATGATTTCATTACTATCTAATATTTATTACACTACATAGTACGGCAGATTTCAGATATCACTTGCAAAGTCCTCAAACTATTGATGATGCATTTGGTATGGCTAGTATAAATTAAAATAGCTCTTATTTTAATATTTGTTGATGGATGTATCTTCTCTAATCCTCATATTCTTCATCTTAAGTTCTTAAACTGTGAAGATTTGTAGAAACATTATTATTTTTATTATTTTCTAGAAGTTTGCTGGTAAGTTTCTGGGATAATTGTGAGAAGATGTCAATGTGTGTATGAGGTCTGTATATTAATCAACTGCTTTTTATGTTAGGTGGAAGTGTGATTTAAAGTACCTTTTATTCATAAATTCATGACTGATGTACATATGTAAACTCTCACAAGATACTGCCAGAAAGAGATGAAAGGGGAAGTCAGGCCAAGCAGAGTTTGAATATGAAATATGAAGTGTCAGCTTGAAGGTCAAATGGAAAATTAGTGCTTGTCTACCAATCCTTTTGTACCACTGTCTTACTGATTTCATCATGTTGTAGTTTCTACTCTTGCATCTCTTACTTTTTGTTATTTTCTTACTTCTAGTTTCCATTTTCTTCATCCTCTTTGTTTCCCATTTACTATTGCTGCATCCAGTCTGCTCAGTGTCACTTAGAGATTGTCTTCAACTCAATGTGTCAAGTTAAAAGTCCACACATGAATCTATAAATTACCTTGGGCAGTATGGCCATTTTCACGATATTGATTCTTCCTATCCATGAGCATGGTATGTTCTTCCATTTGTTTGTGTCCTCTTTTATTTCACTGAGCAGTGGTTTGTAGTTCTCCTTGAAGAGGTCCTTTACATCCCTTGTAAGTTGGATTCCTAGGTATTTTATTCTCTTTGAAGCAATTGTGAATGGAAGTTCATTCCTGATTTGGCTCTCTGTTTGTCTGTTACTGGTGTATAAGAATGCTTGTGATTTTTGCACACTGATTTTGTATCCTGAGACTTTGCTGAAGTTGCTTATCAGCTTAAGGAGATTTTGGGCTGAGACAATGGGGTTTTCTAAATATACAATCATGTCATCTGCAAACAGGGACAGTTTGACTTCTTCTTTTCCTAACTGAATACCCTTGATTTCTTTCTCTTGCCTAATTGCCCTAGCCAGAACTTCCAACACTATGTTGAATAGGAGTGGTGAGAGAGGGCATCCCTGTCTTGTGCCAGTTTTCAAGGGGAATTTTTCCAGTTTTTGCCCATTCATTATGATATTGGCTGTGGGTTTGTCATAAATAGCTGTTATTATTTTGAGGTACGTTCCATCAATACCGAATTTATTGAGCGTTTTTAGCATGAAGGGCTGTTGAATTTTGTCAAAAGCCTTTTCTGCATCTATTGAGATAATCATGTGGTTCTTGTCTTTGGTTCTGTTTATATGCTAGATTATGTTTATTGATTTGCGAATGTTGAACCAGCCTTGCATCCCAGGGATGAAGCCCACTTGATCATGGTGGATAAGCTTTTTGATGTGTTGCTGAACCCCATCAAGCTACCAATGAGTTTCTTCACAGAATTGGAAAAAACTGCTTTAAAGTTCATATGGAACCAAAAAAGAGCCCGCATCTCCAAGACAATCCTAAGTCAAAAGAACAAAGCTGGAGGCATCACGCTACCTGACTTCAAACTATACTACAAGGCTACAGTAACCAAAACAGCATGGTACTGGTACCAAAACAGAGATATAGACCAATGGAACAGAACAGAGTCCTCAGAAATAATACCACACATCTACAGCCATCTGATCTTTGACAAACCTGAGAGAAACAAGAAATGGGGAAAGGATTCCCTATTTAATAAATGGTGCTGGGAAAATTGGCTAGCCATAAGTAGAAAGCTGAAACTGGATCCTTTACTTACTCCTTATACGAAAATTAATTCAAGATGGATTAGAGACTTAAATGTTAGACCTAATACCAAAAAATCCTAGAGGAAAACCTAGGTAGTACCATTCAGGACATAGGCATGGGCAAAGACTTCATGTCTAAAACACCAAAAGCAACGGCAGCAAAAGCCAAAATTGACAAATGGGATCTCATTAAATTAAAGAGCTTCTGCACAGCAAAAGAAACTACCATCAGAGTGAACAGGCAACCTACAGAATGGGAGAAAATTTTTGCAATCTACTCGTCTGACAAAGGGCTAATATCCAGAACCTACAAAGAACTCAAACAAATTTACAAGAAAAAAACAAACCACCCCATCAAAAAGTGGGCAAAGGATATGAACAGACATTTCTCAAAAGAAGGCATTCATACAGCCAACAGACACATGAAAAAATGCTCATCATCACTGGCCATCAGAGAAATGCAAATCAAAACCACAATGAGATACCATCTCACACCAGTTAGAATGGCGATCATTAAAAAGTCAGGAAACAACAGGTGCTGGAGAGGATGTGGAGAAATAGGAACACTTTTACACTGTTGGTGGGATTGTAAACTAGTTCAACCATTATGGAAAACAGTATGGCGATTCCTCAAGGATCTAGAACTAGATGTACCATATGACCCAGCCATCCCATTACTGGGTATATACCCAAAGGATTATAAATCATGCTGCTATAAAGACACATGCACACGTATGTTTATTGCAGCACTATTCACAATAGAAAAGACTTGGAATCAACCCAAATGTCCATCAGTGACAGATTGGATTAAGAAAATGTGGCACATATACACCATGGAATACTATGCAGCCATGAAAAAGGATGAGTTTGCGTCCTTTGTAGGGACATGGATGTAGCTGGAAACCATCATTCTTAGCAAACTATCACAAGAACAGAAAACCAAACACTGCATGTTCTCACTCATAGGTGGGAACTGAACAATAAGATCACTTGGACTCAGGAAGGCGAACATCACACACAGGGGCCTATCATGGGGAGGGGGGAGGGGGGAGGGATTGCATTGGGAGTTATACCTGATGTAAATGATGAGTTGATGGGTGCAGCACACCAACATGGCACATGTATACATATGTAACAAACCTGCACGTTATGCACATGTACCCTACAACTTAAAGTATAAAAAAAAAAAAAAAAAAAAAATCCACACATGAGATGTAGTCTGTTTTTTTAGTAGTCATTCTTTGTAACATAGACACAAGCTTTTTAAATTGGTTTTGTTCTACACTAAATTCTATCTTGTGAACCTTACTTTTTCAGAGTACATATAACTATACTTGTTTGTTATTAAATAATCAATTTTTATAGATACTAATTCCCAATTTCCTCAGTAATCAAGGCCTTATGTAGTCATTGTATAGGAAATTTTCTAAAATCCCATTTGTAATGGTTTCTCCCTGAGACAGTGGAAAGGGGCAATGAATATCAAGTCTACCTATGAACTACAGTTACTATGGTACAATAGAAAAATTAACAGCCTTATATTAGTCAATGGGATCTGAGAGTAAGAATGTTTTACTCTCCAGTGTCTTTTGCCTTTTTAGCAAGATAATAAAGATGGGTCAAGAATGATTAGGCCTAATGTGTGTGTTGTAGGAGCACATATCCTCCTTTTCAAAATGCTTTCTCATTTTCATGGTGTTTCCATCACCCTCATATTCCCAATTCTAGAATAACTACACAGATCTTTCTGTAGGGAGGTAGGAAATGCAAGGCTATTAATGAACTTAAGCCTCCAAATTATTTTGAGGTTTCTGTCTTCTTAATAGCCTCCTGAAGACCTCTGCTGCACTACAAGGTGGAACTCCAGTCATTACGTATTGGAAAGATTCCATTGGCATCTGTGTTTCTAACGTGTTGGTGTCTGGGATGCTGCCTGAGATAAATAAAATAGATCACACTTACTGGGCACTGACTGTATGTCCAGCATCGTTCTACATGTTTTATGCCTGTTACCTCCTCCAATGCTCAAAACAACCCTATGTGATAGAGTATGCCCTTTTTACAGATGATGAAACTGGATCACAAAAAGGATAAGTAGCTTACATAAGATGAAGTAGCTGGTAAAGAAGAGATCTTTGAACCTTTAATTTTTGATTTTAGAGCTCCCACTGTGTTAACCACCATGTTATTGAGGCCTCTGACCATACCGCAATTACTATCTTTAGATACTGTTGTGTCACTTTTTCAAAGATCCTGCCTATCAAAGATGGGGAAAGCAAATAACTTCATTTTTTGCTATCTAACCAATAGAAACAGTCTCCAAATAGCAATAACCAAATAATCTGACAAAAGGATATCACCAGTTAGTATTCACTCTAGATAAAGAAATGCAAATTGTTACAGAGCTTTCTTTACTGTCATAAACACGAAAACTATAGGGAAGGGAAGGTAGACCATACCAATGACTTGAGTTTGCTACACGTACTTGTGCTTCTTTTCCCTTCAAATTAGATGTCAAGATTAGTTCACCGATTCTGATTCATTGTCATCCTATCTAACTCTACCCAACCAATTTATGTTTGTCATAATACTTTTGTGTATATGTAAAATAGAAAAAATGGCCTCTATTAGTGGAATTTTTGTTAAACTAGGTTTAGGATCAACCAAAGGGGAGAAACATCCCTTTGAATGTCAAGTATCTCCCAGTGAGAATGCATCACTTTTTTTATGAATGTCAGATTGGTAATGGCAACACAAAGACTGAAATCTACTTTGTTTTCTTTATCGAGAGTCTTTATAGCCTGTCTTCTGAAATAGCAGTGATTGGAATTATTCTTAGGATTCTGCCACATTTCAACTTTTTTTCCATTTTATATCTGTTCTTTATTTGTTTCATCTAATTCTTGCATTCCAGACTGTTTTATCCACAAATGTATTACTTCGCAAAAATCAAGGATTGTTATTCATTGTGGAGATTCATAATGTTCTTCAACCTTTTGTTTTGTTTGACTTGTTTACTTCACTCACATATTCTAACCAGCAACATTCTAGGAATTTTTATGTCAGGTATTTAGACATAGAATAGAATTCCAAGAAGTAAATAAAAATTTTATCTGCATCCCATAATTCCTACCACTAGAACAGTTCCCAGGGTCTGATTTGACACAGGTGGGCCTTAAAGAGGGTTGGCCTATTTCCAAGCCATCTCCTATATTCATAAAAAACCATTCATGAAACAATTATTTCAGTGTCAATTATGGTCCATATGGGCTATTATGCTTAACTGACTTCAAGAATGTTCCTTTTCTGTATTTGCATCCAAATGGTTCATAAATACATGGCAGCCTATCCATGTATTTGAGTGAGAATAATGCTGATTTGACTGTATCTTTTAGGATAAGTGATGAGGTTTTTTTTTTTTTTGTTTTATTTGATGGAAATATTTAATATTTTTAAATGATGAAATATGGTAGAAAACAGTGAATCAAAGATATGAGCAATTTAAAATACACCTGTATCAAACTATACCATATACTCCATAAATACATATACCTACCATGTACCCACAAAAATTAAAAGATGTAAAATCCTTAGAAAATCTACATTTCGAAAGAAAAATAAGGAAAGCAACATATGTACTAGCTGGGCATAAATTTGTACCTGTTTTCCAGTGGCTTTTTAGATTCTTTGACACTAAAACATAAAACACTAATGACAAGCATTATTATATAGTAAAGTGTTATATCATAAAGATGTCCCAAGTACTTTTGCTTTCTGGCATTACTTTTTATCTTTTGGGGGGACATATATCCAGATGTATTAAACTAAACCCTATCTCAAGCATTGTGAGAGGCATATGACTCTGTCCATTATTTCTATTGATTCTTGGTTTGAAGTGGCATAATTTTTAGTCTGTTCTAAACTCCTGTTCCTATAGATGTCTCAATCCTCAATTGTTATTTTCTTTAGGTTCTGACCTTGTGCTCTGCTTCTTTCTCAAGTATAGGACCCAGATGTGGTTTTCCAGTTCCCCAAAGTTATAATGCAACAAGTTTACCCATGTAACTGTCTTGGGTTTGATGGATAACATAGGGAGTTTAAACACAGAAAGAACAAAAACTCAACTTAGAACAGTAGTTTTTAAAAGTCCTCTGGCCATGCTGACTAGTAGGAATTTCTCACTGGCCATCTCTTTCCTTGGTTGTCATTTTTCTGAATGTATTATTCTCCCTCTATCAGATACTTCTCTCATTTCTAGGATTCAACTAACTGGCTGCTATATCTCAGTCACCCCTTGACCCACCAGTGGAAAAAGTAGACATTTTTTTCTAAACAAAAAAAAAAACAGGTTTTTCACATTAACTGATTAGTCCAAGGAAATACAAAAATATTCTAGTAAGTAAACAAAGAAATAATAAGTGAAATATTTCATTAATGTATTTTACATATTAGGATGCTGAGCAATTTTGTGGAGCGCATCATGCTGACAGTGGAGTTGGTATCCCGTTGATAGCCAAGAGGCTGTTGGCTGCTGACAGCAGTGCCCATCCTGACTGATTGGTACCCACACCCAGCAGTTATTACATATTTTGAATATCATCTCTGGCTATATCTATTTCTTAGTTAAAATAAAGGCATGCATTAATGTATGATGAGTTTTAGTTTTTTTGGTAGGTACTTCATTTTTTACTTACAGTTGACCCACCTCGGGTTGCTTTGCTTGCTGTCAATCAAAGATTGATAGTAATGAAATGTCTTAAAGAAACAATAAATATATGTAAGAAAACTGTCTAGTGAAATACATCACTTGCTCTTTTCTTTTTTCCCAATCTTCCTATCTGAAGATCAAGTTGCAGATTTACATGATTTTGTCAGTGGCACATGGATCAGAATTTAGCATTTAAAAACATTTACATATAAGTTTTAGAAAACATTTAGCTATTTCTGTGTTTTCTATCCTGTGAGATTTTTGATAAGTTAAAAAATCTCAAAGCTGATCTGAGTTACTACTGCTATGAAAACTGAAAAAACTAAAATTTCACTGTGGATAACATATTGAAGCATATTTGTTTAGATTCTTCTTTTAGCTGATTTTCTCTGGTTTAAGTATAAACTTCTAAAAGCAGGCATAGCAATATCTCAATCAGATATATCATACTAGGAGTCTAACTCGTAGAATGTTTACTTTAAGATTATATGTTTGACTCAATGTTTATAACCCCAGAATGTTTGAACCTTATTTCCAGAAATCAGTCTATAAACTTAAGGAGATGAAAATATTTTTGTTTAAAAAAAAATGTCATCTCTCCCAGGTATATAGTAATTATAATCTCTTAGAAGCAAGGTCTCTCCCCCTTTTTTTTAATTTGGAAAATGTGGGAATAGGATGAATGCAATTCTATGGCAAATTAATAGCCCTGAAAAAGTAACTACAAACACATTTCTGGTTTTCTGCTGCTGGTAAAGATGTCTGCTGCTGGTTCCATTTTGATGAAGGTGCTGACATTATCACTGTGGAAAAGGAGCAGTAGAAAGGCTGCCATCTTCTCTTTTAAAGCTCTGTGTTACTCTTTAAAGTTAACACTTTTTCAAATTCCAGGTGTAAAGGCTCAGATGAACAGTGAAGAAATTCCAAGATACCTATAGAAAACAAAATTGTAGCCCATGTGTCTTTATAATATCTCAAAACTCTCAAGATATATAACATGAATATTCTTTTTTGCACATTTTAACATCTCTGGAACAAGGTTGTGTGTTGTGGGGGACCTGATTTCATCACTGCCTGTCCATGTGCATCAAAAACTTGCAGAATGAATGTCAGCAGCTTGGAGAGAAATTCCAGGAACAGCACTGCATCAACAGCACTCTTACTGCCTAGAGAACAGTATTGTGTGGTAAACAAATTTGAATTAAAAATACTTGGGAAGACTAAACCCAAAATGTGGGTAAACTTCAGGAAGACCTTAACCAATTTGTTTTGCTTATATTATAATTTTTACAAAGGCCTAGGAATGATATAAGATAACCTAAAGTTCAATAAGTACTAAAAAGAAAAAGAACCTTTTCAATAAGTATGAAGTGAAAATTCTGGGTTATAGAAAACATTGTACTATAACTTCTTTAGCAGTATTTTCCCCCCATGGTACATAAAATAATAGCATCCTCACAACCAGTACCGTACCGTGATTCTGATACACACACAGATTGTGGGAATACAGAATTCTTAAATTGCTAATTTTAGCAAAATGTTTGTCGTTATGTTTTTTAAAGGGGTGATATGAGTCATACCATATCAAAGGAGGCATTAAAGCATGTTTAGGAGAGACTGGAAAATTTTAAAAGGATTTAAAATATCCTTTCATTCCATAAATGACATTCTTTTTGAGGACTACTTCCAAATAATGTTCTTTAAAAGTGAACTTCAAAGTCTGACTTTGGGCCATAAGTAAACACTTTGTCTGTTTATTATAGACAATCATTTTGGAGGGTTTTGAAGTTTATTTTGGAAGAGGATTTAGCATTCTGTAAGTTTATATTTAAGATTGAAATATTGACTGATAGTTTTTCCTGAGGTGTAATAGACATAATAAGTGCCTAGCAACATTCAATATTTTTAGAGTGTTTGCCATTACTGTATTTGATGATTATTATCTTTAGAAAATCCCTCTGATCCCTCTTTTGAAAGAGGAACCCAAAATTACCTCTAAATCACTTCACTGTCTATATGTAATCTATAATTTAATATTGCTAAGTGAATACAGTAACACTTCATTTTCCCAGCATTGCCGAAAATTTGTTGTGTATCAGTATATCTCTTGGATAATTGAAGGATAGAAATGTAAATTCCAAACCTTAAACTTTTTTTCTTTACATTTCTGATAGAAATATTTCTGTAACACACCTTGCTGTTATTCTTAGATGTAGCATACTGAAAATTGGAACTAAAATTTTGTCTTATGTGGCAGTTTCAAGAGAGAAACAGCTTCATTTGTTGATGCATCTTTGGTACAGAATGGGTAGTAAAATAAGTGGAAGCAGTCAGTGGAAATGGACTGCACTCAAAATAAATGAACTTTTGCCTTCTCTTGAAGACATGGACGCATTCTGAGTATCAGTTATAGCAAACACTGGGGGTTTTCTGCCTCTGGATTCCATTACCACCTCAGGCACAGGACTCTCAAATGTGCATCAGTTCTGTAATCTTGCTGCAGAGAGTTCAAATGTATTCTGACCGATGCTTGGATTAAGCATTGCCTCATGTTGCTTCTCCTCCTCACTGTCTTCTTTATACTCATGGCACAGCTTCTGTTTTAACTGTCCAAATTTGAAATCTTGGCAGAATCTGTGATTTTTCTCCATGTTCAACCTACCAGCTAGGTCTGTCAGTTGTACCTCTGCTTACCTGTTTATATCTCTACTCTCTCTACTCTGTTAAAAAGAAAAGACTTACCATTGCCATTGCCTGGAACATTTTCATTTGCCTTATGAATGTTGACTAGGTCTCCAGTCTCTTCAGTTTCTTTCGGTGTGTTCAGCACAACTGACAGATTACCCTGCTCATGGCACAGCTGCGATTGCCACTTTCTTGTTCAAATATCTTAGAAATTCCCTGTTTTTTTTTTTCTTTTAAAATTATCTTTTACCAAATAATAAAACGCAATTACCAGCAGAGGCCCAATACCAACTTCCGTTGGGTCACATATGGATGAAAGGATATGGAAGTATTCTGGCATTGAGCACCACAGTCCTTTCCTACAAATCATCTGATTAGCAACCTGCTGTAAAATATCCTTGGGAATCAGGATCAAATGTAGCACTCTTCTATTTCCAGGATAAATCATTACTTGGAAAATCTGCTTTATATACTCTTTAGAAACCACTTGAGATCCATTGACCTTTCATAGCTTATCTACACATACTATGAATACTTACCTACAAATACTATACATTTCTTCAGCAACTTGAGACGTTACTGAATCCTTTCAAAGCCCTCAATTCTTCTGATTGTGTATTCATTTCTATATTCATGTGTTTTTCACAATTTTAATTGAAATACTATTATGCATAGGTGTGCCAGGTGTTATAGACACAGAAACAGATGATTTTGCCCTTACAGAGCTTATAGACTAGCCCTTCTTATTACTTTGGGTTGAAATTCATACACTTTTATTGTATATTCTATTTTTAGAATTTGAAAGTCTTTTTGCTTATAAAAGAAAAATAGATTCTATTTTTTGTTAGCAAATTACCCCTTTCCCCAAGTTAGTAAGCTTCTTCCTTTCCTGTCTTTTCTTATTGCTTCAAATATGATGGAAAAATACTTTTTATTATCCTAATTGTCTTTCACAAGTCTCAGCTCATCTTGAATGTAGCACTTTTAACACTGATTTAAAACATACTTCTCTGTGTGTGTGTGTGTTTGTGTATATGTATACATACATATATATATATCTGTGTATGTTTTTAAACTTTATAGTGTATCATGTATTTTTTATCTAATTAAATATATTCTGAAAACATGCTATTTAATGTCTGTTTAATAGTCTATCTTATTTAAGTATATCCTATGTGAGGTTATTTGGGTTCAGTCCAATTTTTTTTTTTTTTTTTTTTTTTGCTTCTTCAGCAATTTTAAATACTGCTTCTGTGAACATCTTGGTACATAATTCTTTGCCTGCATTTCTGATTATCTCCTTACGCAATACTCTAATGTCCAAATAGTGTCCAGTTCTTGTGCTCAGGGACTAAATAGGCTGGATGTTTTTCAAATTGATGTCCAGTGAATATTTTTCACTCCATGATCTCTAGAACTTTTTGGATGACTGACTAGCTAGAGTGTTGCCTATCTGTGCCTCAAGATCTTCCATGTTCCCCTCCAATTTACAGCTTTGCTGCCTAGGTATCTGTAAGGACAGGGGAAGCAAGGTAAGGACCTACACATTGCTGGTTAATGATGGTAGAGGGTAAACTGGAGTATGCATGCCTACGTGTGTGCATGTGTGGAAGGTAAAGGGGCTATTGATGCTGAAGGCAACCAGTTTATGATTTCCTGTGAGTTTAGGAAATGGTAATATACAGACTTTTTAGACTGATGCTGAATATTAGCTTAAAAAACCCTGAAACCCTAAGCCCAAAAGCTTGGCCAACTATAGTAAAATATTTTGTCTCATTTTTATTAGTATTTATTTAGTCATGCTACTTTTTTCTTATTTCTTCCCTCTTTTCTTTATGCAGCATTTGAGATAATGAGTAAATTATGTAAACTATGTATGTTATTTCAGTTTCAATCTTACATTATTGCTTTTAGCCTGTAGCTCAAATCAGGATCAATTGAAGGTTCTTATTTCAAAGAGGGTCCTTAAAGGCATACATTCAGTCATTTATATGGGAACTCCTTCCAATTTTAACTGATTAAAAAAATTGAATGCTATAATATCCCTTTAAGCTCCTCTATTTGGTTTACTCTTCCTGTTATGATGACTGACTTTTCATTTGTATGAAATTTCTAGAATTTAATATTTCAGCTTTGTTTTCTTTGGGATAAAGGAGCAGGATGTTATTCTACTCATATGGTCTCAGTGGATTATATAGAGGGATTATTGTATAGAACTATGTTTCTGACATCTTGTGGAGGGGGCTTTCTTTGTCCATGTTGACCTCTTTGTCTCATGAGGCATACTGTTGTAACTGAATTGTTGGGTCTAATTCATACCAGGAAATACATGTCTTATGTGGCCACTGTGTGTTGCTGCAATGTGTGAGCTGAGAAAGCTATTGGGCTGTAAGTTTTCCTTTAGAATGTTTGCAGAACCCTCAGGTGCTATTGAAAGTGAAGGATAAGACTGATCTCAGGAAAACAAAGGTTTTATTACACTTTCTCAAGTAATGAGGCTATCTAGAGAAAATAAAAAACAAAGCAGTAAAAGTCGTACGTGTGGTGCCATGTGCCAACAAGATAAATGGCTGACCAAATATAAAAAAGGCCCCAGTGGGTCGCTGCTAGCCTAAGGTTATCTCCTCATGCTGCTGTGGATCTTCCAGAGGAAAAATCAAACACCTGCATCACATCAAACAAATATATGCACCTGAGGTTTGTGCATTTTCCCCCATTAACCCGGCCTCTATTTTCAGATAAATACAGTAGGCTATAAAGGTTGAAAATTAAACATTGACTTGCAGCAGATGAAGTGTCAGATGCTTGACTAAGCTACCGCATTGTCATCATTATCCTCATCTTATTTTGGACCTACAAATTAAAGGCAACAGTGGTTAAGTTTCACTAGAGATATTGCAATGTTATACTCATATAATAGCAATTTTGTGAATAAAAATTTTTATTTTTCACCTGACTCTATGTATATCTAAGGTTTGTTACTAAAGCAGCACTCTCAAGTTCTTGAGTGTTCTTATTGGGTTAAAATGTCTGGATAGACCTAAGATAAAGTATCATGCCACTATGACAGTCTACTGCATCTATGTTCTTGTGAAGCAGCAAACTGGCGAAATTGTCAAGGATGGACCTGAAGAAGGTCAGTAGAGTGGCCACAGTTGACAACATTGAATCTAAAATAATACATTTCCAGCTTCATTTTCTTTATATTTCTACCCTGGGATCACAGCAACTGAGCTATAGCACTGGCAACATTCAGAGTACTGTCCCTTTTTGTTGAACTCACAAGAAATGTATTGGACCTGAGCCTTTTGGATTCAGGAGGGAAACTTGAGTCCATACATAAGGTGTAAACAACTGTTACACTCCATTTCCAGAAATTTTATAGGAATTATTTTATAGTAGCAGGATACTCTGAGAATAATCCCAGTATTTATAAAAACTTAATGGCTAAAACATAGACTCAAACTTCCATTTTAAAGGTTTAAAATTTTTTCCTAAAATTTAAGAGTAGAAAATGAAATTTGATCTTATCTTTGGAGAACTCTTTCACCACATAAAATATTCTTTTAAAACTCCCTGTAAGGGGCCTTCATCACCTGCAGAAAAAAAAAAAAAAAAAAAAGCATTCTAAAATCATTTTTCAGGCTGAGAAATTAAATGTTCTGTTTAATAAAATAAGTTGAGTGTCATTTCAGTAACATTGCTCCTATACAGTTATTTTTTATTTTTTATTTCTAAGTCTGAATTGAATTTGCTTGAAGACTTCCGAAATCAAAATTTAAGGCACTGCAGATTAAAAAGGATTAATTTTTTGGGAACATGTGCATTATTTCACTATAAGTTTTTGCGCTCATAGAACTGTAAGACTAGACCAAACTAGCAGGGAAATAGCTATGTGAATTTCTCTTTATTTTATAGTAGAAATGAGACTGAAAAGGGAATGGACTTGATTAGGCTTGGCACAGTGAAATCTGGGCTGAACTGCTGGTATTCCACTACTAAGGTTATGATAGATTAGATAAACCAGATTTAGGGAATTAATTTCAGTTGCTTAAACACACTTGGCATTTGGTCAACCATCCTATCACTGGGCAGTGAATAAGATGTGAAATGTGAGAAACAGGATAATTTCCTTTCTGGAGTCCTAAAGAGTTAGTGGGAGCCCAGACTGTAGGCAGAATTAAATGAACAAACAGGATTGCCTTCTGTAGAAGATGAGATGCTTTTGATACATGGAGGCAAACTCAGAACTTAGTGGGTGTTCCGCTAGTAGGGAAGCTCCTGTGAGATGTCCCAAGTGACAAAAGAGGAATGTCTGGAACCAGAGGTGAGAAGCTATAGCCAAGACATATTTGTAAGACAATGTAATCCTTCCCTGGGAATTCGTAAAAACACAAAGGTTAAAAAATCTTAGTAGATGTGGACTTCCTATAGTGCACAGAATGGGATCTCACTCTAAGATAATTGGATTTTTGTTAAAAAATTAATAATAATTAAAATAAATGTTAACCATAGTAATTTAGAAAAGAGGTTTATTGGACTAACAGCAACACATATGGACTTAAATCACACATATGGCTTGCAAAGCAAAAAATTACTGAAGAGGCATGGAATAAAATTTCAAAAATTCATTATATCAACTTATTGCTCAAAATGCAAGAATTTTCTTATCTGCTTTACTGGCATAATTTGACAAGAATAATTTTTCATAACCATATAATGAATGTCATGTGTGAGATTATAGATTACAAACTAAAAATTATTAGACTTTCATATCATTATTTTCTCAAAACTTTCATATTTTTATTTTATGTACATAATTGAACAATAAAGTAGTAGCAAAAATAGACTGCCTCAGAATTATGTATGTAACATATTTGTAAATAAAAATGTTGTCTCACTGTTAGCTCGCTTTTAAAAGGAAAAGTCCATTTAAAACCTATTTCAAATACTACCCTTAAAATTTGACACTTTCACTAGGCTCCTGTAAAGCACAACTGCAGCTATAAATTAGAAGAAATGATATAACTTTATAATAACAAATACATCCATTAAGTTAACTGAACCAGCAATAGTTTCATTTTCTAGATATTCTTTTTGCTATATAGACCTAACACCACAAAGAAATCTGTTAAAATCTTAAAGGTAGCCAGGCACGATGGCTCATGCCTGTAATTCCAGCACTTTGGGAGGTTGAGGTGGGCGGATCACTTGAGCTCAGGAGTTTGCAACCAGCCTGGGCAACATGGTAAAACCCCATCTCTATAAAAATACAAAAATTAGCCTGGTGTGGTGGTGCATGCTTGTAGTCCCAGCTACATGGGAGGCTGAGGTGGGAGGCCTTGAGCCCAGGAGGTCGAGGCTGCAGTGAGCTGTGATAGTGCCACTGCATTCCAGCTTGAGTGACACAACGAGACCCTGTCTCAGAAAATAAAATTCTTTCATATCTGTTTAAATACTATATCAAAAGAGTCATGGAAGATATATAGATTGATATAATTAGGGGTAACAAAACAACAACAACAACAACAACAACAACAAAAACTCTGCCAAGTAGATCCATCTAGGTTCAAAATCCTGGAGGATGTCTTTAGCCTGTTTGGTAAAACTCAGCCTGAAGAGCCTGGGTTAATTATTTTCCAGAAGCAGCAGGATTTCTTAAGACACAAAGTTTAACACTTCTTATATATAGTACTTTAAATGCCTGAGAATTTTTTTTTTTTTTAAACAGACTTTTGCTTGGTCACCCAGTCTGAAGTGCAATGGCATGATCTCAGCTCACTGCAACCTCTACCTCCCAGGTTCAAGCAATTCTCCTGCCTCAGCCTCCCGAGTAGCTGGGAATACAGGTGCCTGCCCCCATACCCAGCTAATTTTTGTATTTTTAGTAGAGGTGAGTTTTCACCATGTTGGCCAGGCTGGTCTCGAATTCCTGACCTCAAATGATCCACCCACCTTGGCCTCCCAAAGTGCTGGGATTACAGTCATGAGTCACCGTGCCCAGCCTTGCTTGAGAAAATTAAGAGCACATTCAGGATTCTGGCGGACGGCCACAATTAAGTCAGCTCCATAAATGACCTCAAAGTTTTCCTTTTATTAGTCTCTGCTCACTCCTGCACATGGATGAAGACTGATTGTTTTGTTCAGTTCTGATTTTTTTTGTTCAGCACAAATAAGGTTCAGTACAAATAAGTTTCTTCAGCATTCAACAAGAAATCTGATGGGCAATGTGTGTACTTGTATGTTGTATTACTCCATTATCACACTGCTGATAACGACATACTCAAGACTGGGTAATTTAGAAAAGAAAGAGACTTGTTGGACTTACAGTTCCACATGGCTGGGGAGGCCTCACAATCATGGAAGAAGGAGGAGCAAGACACATCTTACATGGGTGTCAGCAGACAAAAAAGAGAGCTTGTGCAGGGAAATTTCCATTTTAAAAACCATCAGATCTCATGAGACCCATTCACTATCATGAGAACAGCATGGGAAAGGCCCGCCCCCATGATTCAATCATCTCCCACTGGGCCCCTCCCACAACATATGGGAGGAATTATGGGAACTACAAGATGAGATGTGGGTGGGGACACAGAGCCAAGCAATATCATTACACCTTTGGCCCCTCCCAAATCTCATATCTTCACATTTCAAAACCAATCATGCCTTCCCAACAGTCTTCCAAAGTCTCAACTCATTTCGGCATTAACTCAAAAGTCCACAGTCCAAAGTCACATCCAAGACAAAGTAAGCCCCTTCCACCTATGAGCCTGTAAAATCAAAAACAAGCTAGTTACTTCCTAGATACAATGGGGGTACAGACATTGGGTAAATACAACCAATCCAAATGGGAGACATTGGCCAAAACAAAGGGCCACAAGGCTCATGCAAGTCCAAAATCCAGTGGGGCAATCAAATCTTAAAGCTCCAAAATGATCTCCTTTGACTCTATGTCTCATACCCGGGTCACTCTAATGCAAGAGGTGGGTTCCCATGGTCTTGGGCAGTTCTGCCCCTGTGGCTTTGCAGGGAACAGCTTCCTCTCGGCTGTGTTCACAGGCTGACATTGAGTGTCTGCGCCTCTTCCAGGTGCACAGTGCAAGCTGTCAGTGGATCTACCATTCTGGGGTCTGGAGGATGGTGGCCTTCTTCTCACAGTTCCACTGGGTGGTGCCCCAGTAGGGACTCCATGTGGGTGCATCAACCCCACATATGCCTTCTGCACTGCTCCAGCAGAGGTTCTCCATGAGAACCCCGCCCCTACAGCAAACTTCTGCCTGGGCATCCTCACCTTTCCATACATCTTCTGAAATCTAGTCAGAGGTTCCCAAACCCCAATTTTTGACTTCTGTGCACTTGCAGGCTCAACACCACATGGAAGCTGCCAAGGCTGGGGGCTTGCGCCCTCTAAAGTTACAGCCTGAACTCTATGTTGACCCCTTTCAGCCATGGCTGTAGTGGCTGGGATGCAGGGCATCGAGTCCCTAGGCTGCACACAGCATGGAGATCCTGGGCCCAGCCCACAAAACCAGTTTTTCCTCCTGGGCCTCTGGACCTGTGATGGGAGGGGCTGCCATGAAGACCTCTGACATGCCCCAGAGACATTTGCCCCATTGTCTTGGGGATTAACATTGGGCTCCTGGTTACTTATGCAATTTCTGCAACTGGTTTGAATTTGTCCTCAGAAAATGGGATTTTTTTTCATTTCTATCTTGTCAGGCTACAAGTTTTTCAAACTTTTACACTCTGTTCCTTTTTAAAACTGAATGCCTTTAACAGCACTCAACTCACCTCTTGCATGCTTTGCCGCTTAGAAATTTCTTCCACCAGATACCCTAAGTCATCTCTCTCAAGTTAAAAGTTCCACAAATCTTTAAGACAGGGGCAAAATGCTGCCAATCTCTGCTAAAACATAGCAGGTGTTACCTTTGCTCCAATTCCCAACAAGTTCCTCTTCTCCATCTGAGACCACCTCAGCCTGGATTTCATTGTGCATATCATTATCACCATTTTAGTCAAAGCCATTCATCAAGTCTTTAGGGAGTTCCAAACTTTCCCACATTATCCTGTCTTTTTCTGAGCATTCCAAACCATTCCAACCTTTGCCTGTTACCCAGTTCCAAAGTTGCTGCCACATTTTCGGGTATCTTTTCAGCAATGCCCCACTCTACTGGTACAAATTTACTGTTCTTACACTGCTGATGAAGACATACTCGAGACTGGGCAATTTAGAAAAGGAAGAGGTTTAATGGACTTACAGTTCCACATTGCTGGGGAGGTCTCACAATCATGGCAGAAGGCAAAGAGGAGTAAGTCACATTTTATATGGATGGCAGCAGGCAACAGAGCTTATGTAGGGAAACTCCCATTTTTAAAACCATCAGATCTCATGAGACCCATTCACTATCATGAGAACAGCATGGGAAAGACCTGCCCCCAAGAGTCAGTCATGTCCCACTGGGTCCCTCCCACAACATATGGGAACTATGGGAGCTACAAGATGAGACTTGAGTGGGGACACAGAGCCAAACTGTATCATATGTGTACCAACTGGCTTCAGTAGTAATCACAGTGGAATCAATGTGGATGAGATAAAGTTCAAATCTAATTTAACTCATGACTCACTACATCAATATTATCAGTGTTAAAAAAGCAACTTGCAATTGCAATAAGGAAACACAACTTGTTCTCCTGGACACTTAATCACTTTCTGCCCAACAGCCCTAAGTCTTAAAAAACGTAAAAGAAGATAGATTCCCTCTAGATCCTTACACTGTAGCTTAGACAGCAGTTTGTGGTATAGACATTTCTATGGTTAACTAAAGGGAGCTCTCGAATTAGGGTATTCCCTAATAATTTATTTAGAAAATTTTTAAACCGACCATTGGAAAAAAAATAGTTCAAGGAATACCCGTATTCTCTTCACATGAATTCACCAATCATTAACAATTTTGGAGGCCCTGTTTCTTTCTTTCTCTTTGTTGAAAAAATATTTTCTTCTGGCCAGGCGCAGTGGCTCACACCTGTAATCCCAGCACTTTGGGAGGCCGAGGAGGGCAGATCACCTGAGGTTGGGAATTTGAGACCAGCCTGACCAACATGGAGAAACCCTGTCTCTACTAAAAATACAAAATTAGCCTGGCGTGGTGGCACATGCCTGTAATCCCAGCTACTCAGGAGGCTGAGGCAGGAGAATCACTTGAACTTGGGAGGTGGAGGTTGCCGTGAGCCAAGATCCACCATTGCACTCCAGCCTGGGCAACAAGAGAAAAACTCCATCTCAAAAAAACAAAAACAACCACCACAACAACAAAATATATATATATTTATGTGTATATATATGTTCTTCTATATAACCACATTATAATGATCACATTTAAGACATTTAACAAAGATGTCATAGTTGTGTCTTAATTTGTAACCCATGCTGAAATTTCCATTACTGTTCCTACAGTGTATTTTATGGCTATATTTTTTCAGTATTCAGTCAGTGGTCAGGAATTACATTTAGTTTATATCTTTTCAATCTTCTTTAATTTGGAAGTTTCCTTTCTCTGTTGGTCTTTTATGACATTGACCTTTTGAAGAATCTAGATCACTTACTTTGAAAAATGCCTGATGATTTGGATTTGTCTGAATGCTTCTTCGTGATGAGATTAAGGTTAGCATTTTTGGTGGGCATAATATATAGGTGGGGCTGCATTGTACTCAGAGTGCCATGGCTGAATCATGTAACGTCAGTGTGTCCCATTACCAATGAAGTTTAATCATTAGGTTGAGTTGGTGTCTTCCAGAGTTCTTCATTGCAAAGGCACCTTTCCCCTTACCTGTTGGGTGATATTTTGAGATTATTTTAATATCCTGATTTTAAAAATTCATTCCCATTCACTTAATATCTTATCATCCATTGATTTTTCTTCTCTGAATCAATTATTATATTGGTGGTTGAAACCTGGAGATTTTCTAACTTTATAATTCTTTTACATTTACTAGCCCTCATTCTTCTGTAAAAAAGACCTTTTCTTTCCCCAACTTTGTTTTTTTAGTATCATTACAGACTCATAGATTCTTGATTCTAGTTCAGTATGTTACAATCTATTACTATCATTATTCTTTTTAAAAATGGAATTATAATTTGCATATAGTGCAGTGTACAGATACTAGATATATTTCAGATGAGTTTGGACAAGCATACACATGCAGATAATTCACACCCTTATCAAGATATGGAATATGGAATATTTCCAACACCCCAGAAAGTTTCCTCAAGTTCCTTCCTAGTTAGGCACTATACTAATTCTAGGCAATCACTTTCCCTTATTAATTTTACGACTCAAATTATTTCAAATTTGGCCAATACAAACCTTTTACGCTGACTTCTGGGCCTTTTTGTCATGCTTCCATCCATTTTTGAGCACTGCTTGCTTTGCCGCACACTCATCTTTTGACTTTACTTGGGTGTTTTTGCCATATTAAGGTTTATTTTAATGTAGCTAAATAATCATTGTTTTTCTTAATTGTAGCTGTATCTCCAAGTATAGTTACAAAGCCTTTCCCCACAGGTAGTACCTATATGGTTCCATCATTTACATTGAATTTCTTATGTATTTGGAGTTCATTCTACTGAATATACAGAAAGAAGCCACATTTATCATTTTCTCAAAGGTATTTCGATTGTCCTAATGCCATTTGTCAAAAATTCCATCTTTTCCTCAGTGATTTGAGATGCCGGCTTTGTTATACATTAAGCTTCCATATGTACTTGGGCTGTTCTGCACTTCCTATTCCAGACCCCTGGTCTTAATTTTACTTTGTCTTATGTCAGGATCATAACCTTTATTTCTGATTGTTTCCTTTTGCCTAATATAATTTGCCTATCCCTTTTTCAGCATTTTGAAGCAATTCATTTTAGATGTCTTTTATATTCACCATGCCATTGGCTTTTACTCATTGAGCCAACTTGGAAACCTCTTTCTTTTAATAGATAAGTATGTTTATGTTTACTATCATGACCATTTGCTCCTAACTTTTTCATATTCTTTTCTTGTATTTACTATCAGTTCTATGTTGTTTACTGTGCCTCTTTCTCTCTATGATCTGTTCTTTGCTTATTTTTCTTTTTTGTATTCCTTTCTGAATTAAAAAATGTGTATGACTGTGCTAGTACATTATGCTTTTTAAAATAATTTCAACTTTTATTTTAGATTCAAAGAGTACAAGTTCAGGTTTGTTACATGGGCATATTGCGTGATGCTGAGGTTTGGGGTACAACTGATTCTATCACCCAGGTAGTGAGCATAGTACCCAATAGTAAGTTTTTCAACCCTTTCTCCCCTCTCTCTGTCCCACCTCTAGTTGTCCCCAGTGCCTATTGTTGCCATCTTTATGTCCATGAGTAACCAGTGTTTAGCTCCCACGTGTAAGTGAGAACATGTAGTATTTGGTGTTTTGTTCCTGCATTAATTTGCCTAGAATAAGGGCCTCCGGCTACATCTATGTTGCATGATTTCATTCTTTTTTATGGCTGCGCCCACTTGTTTTTGTTGACAAGTGATGGCTCTATAGTGAGGGAAACAGGACACTTTGATGAAGCCATTTTAAAATTTCATTTTCATACAGTCGTTTTGACTGAGAAGAACTTCACAGAGCAGTTTTGATGAGACTGTATCAGCATGATTCCATACAAATATAAAAATTTCAAATTTTATTTTCAAAAGATATCCCTTTTACTTATTTTATTCCTATTCCATACCTTACAGGAAAATTTTCACTTTCTCCTTTAATAAATTATTTTATTCTTAAACTTTTAATGGCTGTGTTTTATTTATATTTTAAATCTTCAACATGTTTTAAATTACATAAATAGTATATGCTTCTGAAGGCAAATTCAAAAAGTATAAAATGTGTAAAGTTATACATATACATGATAAGGAAGTCAAAATTATCTGATCCTCTCTATTCCCACATCCTAGTGTTCACTACAGTTAACAGTTTACTACAACCATCCCAAGAATAGTCTGGGATTATTAATTAAGCAAACTTTTAGTTAAGTTCTCAGAGGATAAGCGACTAGGTCTTAGTGAAATGTTCTAATGCACCTGTATAAAAACAATATTAGGTTGGAATTTTGGCTAGTGCACTAAGATAATATATGCTGGACTTTAAAGTGAGATGAGAAAAATATTGATGCAAAATTGTCAAAGGAGATGTCAAAAACTATTTTTTGTTATTTTTAAGCTCTTTAACTCACTCAAAAATATATAACATTTAGGAGAATTGAAGATTAAACAGAAGATTTTTGGTAGGGAAATATTTATATGCTATAACCCTTCTAACACATGGTGGGCAGGGTGGTGAAATTTGTGCCTTTACACTCATTCAAGAGAAATGGGCCTTGAAAAGACCATTTGGAGTGTCAAGTATTCTCTGGGAAAAGCAGACTGGGGTCTGACTCCCACCTGAGAAGTCAAGTGGATGAGGGGTCAAGTTTGATAAAATGGATGATATGAACTTCATAAACTGTTTTTTCTCAAGCTGATATAAAAATAATACTTGAATAATGAATAATATCACATTCATTGCTTAGAAATTACATACAGAAAGTTCACTTTGAAAAAGAATTTTTGATATGTGATAATTCCTACTCTTAGTTTTGCTTGAAAATTCCAGGGTAAGATGAAATAAAAATGTATACATATAAGCACACACATAAATAATTATAAATATAATGCCATTTTGTATCATATAATTTTTCTTTTTCATGAAATTTGCAAACCCAGTTTGGAGAAAAAAATATGTCAAGTTACATTACGAGTCACTGAAATGTACATTTAAAATTGGTGAATTTTACTGCATATAATTTATACCTTAATAAAGCTAATTAAAAATTGCATTATCTGGAAAAAATCCGTTAAAAGTTGTCAGAGTAGAATAATTCACTACCTTGGTAAATGTGCATTCATGATATTAATATATTAAAACTTTGATAACCAGATTACAAAATATAAAATATTCTCTTGCTTTGGGTCTATACCAATCATTTATGTTTGCTGTCTTTTATGTTTACTTTCCCACTGATTTGACATCAAATCCTGGCCCATTATATTTAGAAACTAAGCTATCACTTTTAAAAATATAGGCTCTATGCTTGCCAGATGGCTTTGGAAGGTCTCCCAGAAATGTTTTCATTGTCATAATCCACGTCACAATCCCATCATGAATGAGATCATTAGGGAATGACGACATTTTCAATACCTCCTAGATCATAAAATTAAAAAAAAAAAACCCTCATCTTCTATTTGTTTCTCTTAAATAATCATGTCCTAAATGAATCAGGACATAATTTCTAAATCACACACACACAAACACACAAGGTAACATGAAATCATATGACTAGAGGAATTTCTCAGGACATATATAGTTGTTTGTGGTCATAAAGTGCTAAAGGCTTTAAAAAATACTCTGGGAATATACTATGCCAGGCCAATGGGAAGAATCCACCAAGAGATGGCAGAGCAGACGAATTCAGAAAGGCAGTAAGAAAGCACCTAGGAGCTTTTCTGCATTCTTTACTCCTTTGAGAGACTACATAGAAAGTCGCCACTGTCTTTAAAAAGAGGGATTACATAATGAGAGCTTCAAATTCCTATTTTTTTATTTGGTCATACATACATGCATATAGTCAACAAATATGTATGATACATATTCAATATGTAATAGGCTAAGCACTAGAGATAGAGATGTGAAGAAGTTAGATATGGTCTCTGCTCTCATGGAGCTAAAATGCTAGTTGGCAAGGCAATCGACCAGTAACAAATTACAGGGATAATTTTACATTTTCAAATGTTGTCAGTGTTATAAAGAAGTTAATGTTTCTATAAAAGTCTCTATCAGAAGGTCATAAACAGATCTAGAGGGCCATGAAATCTTCCTTGGACTCAGCTTTAAAAGACAATGAAGAATTAACTACAGGAGGAAGTTTAGTGTATGGTGTGTGGAAGAGACTGTTCCAGAGAGAAAAACCTCATGTACCATGTCTTTGAGACAGAAAACTACACTACTGTGGTAGTAAGCTGATGGATCAGAACTCTGAAATTGGGGAGGAAAAAGCAGCTTTCTTTCACAAAAAAATATTGCCATCCACCAGAAAAATATTTTTGGATAAAAATATTTCCTCCTTTAAAATGAAACATCCCTTAAAAGGATCAAATCAAGTCTATCTTAGAGTGAATTATTTTAGAAAGTAAACAACATCACTTTGTAATTTGGTTTTCAGGCAATGGTTTGAGAGAGAAACGGAGTGCTGAGTAAGGGCCATGTGTGGAACTATGTGGCTTATCTACTCCAAACTTCAGATTGGCATTATGGTGAAGTCCATTTAAAGATTCTATCCCAGTGCCCTGATAACGTTAGCTAATTCAACAGGGTGTAGTTACAGATGCCTGTTATATCCTAGCCACTGGCTGGCCTCGGAGGTCTTGGCGTGTCTTACTGCAGTGCCCATATTGGTAATGACAGCGATAGCCATAGACACACAAATGAACAGGAATGACAGATATTTGGCTTCTGAGTTTCTTTCTCTTTCTTGCTGAGTGGCCCTAGTCTTCCAGGTGTGTGTCAGAGATTATTGCAAATAAGGGTAATTATAGTCACAGCTGCTCTGAGCTGGTCTGATTAAGATAGAATAGGAGGTTTTCTTATGCAGAGAAATGGCTTCTAAAATGATGCCAACTAATGATAGAAATTTAAGACAAGACCCAATGCCATTTTTGAAATTATAGGTTATTTTTGAAGCTGAATAAATCATTTGCTTTTCTGGGAAAGTGTTACGAGTGTACAGTCTTATTTTCACCATTTTTTACGGGGGATGTTTGCATCACAGAGCATTTGAAAACATTGTTAAACTACACTTCTGGCAGGTGGTATTACTGTTCACAATTATACATGATGCCTTTTTCTTATATACAGTTTATCCCTCCCAGCTTATTGCCACAGCACTTCCCTGCTTCCTGGTGTGGAAGGTGTATGTTTCCCCTCCTTTGCCACTGATTTTGAATTTAACTACGCAATTTCTCTGGCCATTGGAATGTGAACAGCTATAACTATGCTACCTGAAATTAGAGGCTTTAAATGAAATTCTAAGGAATAGCTTAGTATTGTGGTTTTCTTCTCAGCTCCATAAATGGGTATATTCCGCACTTCAGCTTACATGAGTGAAAAAACCTATAGAGCTGAGTTAAGCAGAGCCCCCATAGTTACATCCATCTAATAACTGCCTATATGAAACATAAATAAGAACAAAATGCTTGTTTTTGTAAGCCCATGGGATTTAAAGGTTGTTGTGTAGAAGGCTGAGCAGTATAGAATTTGATACTTAGAAGTGGAGTGTTATCAAAATAAAAAACTTGAAATATATGGCATTGATTTTGGGGGCCAGAGACAGCTAGCAGTGAGAAAACTTATTAAAGGCTAGAAAATGGGCGACACATTTTATGCAGCAGCAAAATATTTGACAAAATATTTTGGGCAACACATATATCATATACTGAAGGCTTCCAGTAAAGAGGATTTGAAATGTTACTAATGTGAATTAGTCGTCAGAAACTGCATTTGATAATACAAGAAAAAGAATGAGTGCAAAAGTAAGTGACTTGTTTGACACAGGAGATGAAAAGGAGACTAAAGAGCTGAGAAACTCCGGGATTTGCAGGCCTGGAAAATCAAACTGTTTCTCATCTCTAACTGGTGAAAAGATAAATATTTTGAGCCACAGAGGCTAATTAAGACTCAAAATAGGACTTGTTTTAAGGACAAAGGCCAAGTTAATGCCTTTGCACAAAACCTGATTGGATTAAGGCATCTCTCAGTAAATCATTTCAGTTGGACAAAATGTCTTGGGTGGGGAAAGAAAACCAATGGAATAATCTCATGAAGTCTGATGAGCTCAAATACCTGTAATGAAGTTTAGACAGAGAGACAGATTTGTAAAAGAATAGAGAGTGAGTCTATTAGCACATAGAGGAGAATAGATTAAATGGACATTAAAAAGGAGAAAAGTTAAAACTTAAAAAAGTTTTAATGCCAAGAGTATTGCCAAAAATAGAAGATTGTGTGGCTTTTTATAGCTTAAAATGTCTTGCCTACACTCAACTTTCTGAGGATAAGATGGCCAAAAAAGCTGCTCACCCCAAGAAAGGAATATTTTATAACTCTTTTTCAGATTTGGCAACAGAGGGTAAAGAACAAGGAAGAAAGAGGCTGATGCCTGTAACCCTGGAGAATATTCTCTGGAAAGTTAATTCAAGTTTCAGACCCCTAATCAAAGACTTAATCAAAATAGTTTCCTCTATCCCCAAGGCCAGCATGTTTGCCCAGTGGGATTTCAGAACTGCTACCTACTTTGAGTTTTCTGTTTTCCTTTTTTTTTTTTTAAAATTTCACATTCAAATTGGAATGTTTATGTGTTTATTCTGCCTCTTCTGTACCATTTTGTGTTGGGTGCTTGTGAAGAAGATAATTTGTTTACTTAGTTCATGTGTCCAGATCAAGATTTGCCATTTGGATCTGATGGCGATGAGATCATGAACTTTCAAGGCTGAAGTTTGAATTGGTTGAAACTTTTAGGATGTCTTCCATGTGGCTGTAAGTAAATTTTGTGTGTACAGTGAACAAAGTGAGTATCTGTGACCAACAAAGGCAACCGAGGTGGATTGTATTTACAGTTACTCACTTCCTCCTTCTAAGCAGGAGAATTACCTATCACTGCTGATTGCATAATTTGGCCTTGGCTATGTGGCTTACTGTGTCCAGTGAAATATAATGTATGCCACATATAAACAAAAGCTTTAAATGCAATGTCTTCTTTAAACGAGGCCTCTTGCTTTTCTTCTTTTCAAGTATTTATGAGAATGTCTTAGAAAGGGCTGCTTCTTTAGCCTGGAAGCAGGAATGGGGAGACACATAAAGCAGAGACAACCAGAGCCAGGAAGCTATCTCTGAGCCAGTGATGTGTAAAATCAGAAAAAATTAAATGTTTATTTCATAGGCCACTGAGATTTTGGATTAATTGTTATGCAGCAAAACTGACTGATACCGCACTTAAGAAATTAGGGATTTTTCAGGATTGATGTGTTTAGCTTCATGAATTCAATCTTGATTATAAACCTAAAGCACTTGTAAGAGTACCCATATAGACATTCATGGCTTCTTTTTAGAAGCTTGCATATTCTCTTATCTTCATGTTTTTAAATATAAAATTTAATTTGTACAAATCAATGGAAATTTAGGTGAATTTTTATTTCCTTAAAAGTCCTGTAAGTGTTGATAATTTTTGACATCATGCTGTTTTGGGTTTCATAATTGTATGATAGAAAATATTTGGGGAGGAAAAATAATTTGTTTTCCCTGAGTGTTCCATAGGGGGAAAAGGCTCTACTATTAAAACAAACCCATATTAAAAGGTGGGTTTATAATTAATTACAGGTGGGCCTATCTATATGTGTGTATATAGAAAATTTTATATTAATTTAAAGCAACAATTATAGATGAATTAACAGTTAGCAAGTAATAAAGCTGGTAATAGAGGAAATATATGAGAATATTTAAGTCATGTTACAGGGAGATTTTAACAGTTAAAAATATCTTCCTGTTTCATAGACATGCAGACTTATAAACCAGACATAAATATCTATTTAAGACGGTTCAGTCATGTTTAGTGTAAGTCATGATTATGTGATTTTTAAAGGCAGTCATACAAAGACTGAGAAAGAAAAACACCTTAATTGTACTAGCGAATAATAATGACAGCCTATAATGATGAAACATTGTTTTTAAGGGTAAAAATACAATTTTATGGTTACAATGGCTGTCCTCAATACATTGGTTGACATTAAATGTCAGACTATCTAAAACTGTTCATGTCTCCAGGAGCCAGTCCTTACTGAGTTATAGTGAGAGGTATAAGAATTCCATTTGACAGAATGTCATGATGAAATCGATCTAGAATCTCTGCAAACTGCTGCTATTTTCTTTTTTGCTTCCTTCAAAATTTCTGGACTTTCTACTTGGTAGATACACCAGGAAAACCATGGGAAGAAATTAGTATGGGATACAGTAATACAGTGGGTAGTCAATGAGAAATAAATAAAATCTTTATTTGGGGTCTGCAAAGAAAAGAAATGACAAAAAGAAAAACAAAAAGAAAAGAAAAATAAGACCTTGTTTTATTCAGAAAAATGACACTATCAATGTAATAGTCAAACAGTTTAAATACTATGAATGACCTAAAGTTGTTATATAATTATGGATACTTTATTAATGTGGAGGAACAGATAGCATATTTTTCAATAATTCATAGAAGAAAACATTTCCATGGTCATAAAAATATATTTCTCAAAGAAAATATATATAGATTTCAAAGACTCAGTAAAAAGACATTCATATCCCAAGGCAGGATTTAGTGAAATTTTTACTGCTCTGCGTTGAATGAAGATCTCTGTAATATTTGTCTATGTTCAGGCTTATCAGAGGTTAAATGCTGAAGGTGGTAATGCCAAAAAAGTTATCACTTATCTGTTGTCATTTGAAGGGAAATATTTAGAGTTTCAAGTATTATTTTCTGGGAAATTGGGGATTTTCTTGGAAATCTGGCTTTTTAGAATTACAGATGTGAAAAATTTGTGTGGTGGTAATTTGATCATGAGATCAACTCATGAATGACGTCATAAAAAGATTTCTAAAAGTCTTACATAACTTCGATTCATCTGGCATAAAGGTTAAATTATTTTTTGGATCTTAGAAAAAGATAATAATTATGATTACTTTTGGCATTTATTTCAATCAACATAAAGCATGTACATTATATGACATGCCTAATTAAGAAAAAACAGAAAAGTTTACATTATCCAGAAATTTAATTTCTATTACAATTTTTTTTTTCATGAAAACGCTTTCTTGTTTCTTATAAGAAAATATATTTTCTGGAATTGGACTCACTATTTTGAGCCTTTCACAGATATGGTTGTTTCCTACCACTAGTACACCTTCTTATAATAAACAGCCACAAAAAGCTAGATGCCACTGGCTGTATGGACCTGAATTTTGAGTAAGAACTCCTATTGATTTATTGAAGCCTTTGCAGGGATCAAGAATATCTACAACTGCCTAAAATATGCTAATACAGTTTGTCACTTTGTGGCATGATGTTGAATAGCTTAAGCTTTGGGTATTGATAGATAGGGTTTGGACTACTAGCTCTATCATTTACCAGGTTAGGTAATTTTCTTAACTTCTCTAAGCCTCAATTTCTTCATCTGAAAAAGAATAATAAGAATAACTAGCCTGGGCACGGTGGCTCACACCTGTAATCCCAGCACTTTGGGAGGCCGAGGTGGGTGAATCACCTGAGGTCAGGAGTTCGAGACCAACCTGGCCAACTTGGCAAAACCCTGTCTCTACTGAAAATACAGAAATTAGCCAGGTGTGGTGGTGGGCGGCTGTAGTCCCAACTACTCAGGAGACCAAGGCAGGCGAATCACTTGAACGCGGCAGGCAGAGGTTGTAGTGAGCCGAGATTGTGCCACTGCACTCTAGCCAGCGTGACAGAGCAGGACTCTTTCTCAAAAAAAGTAAAAATAAAAAGAATAGCTAACTTATGATTTGAAAAGATGATTAAATAAGGTATTGTATTGTATATAAAAGTACTTACTGTGTTTCACACGTTGTTGGAACACAATAAATGGTAGGAAAAATGCGTTTTCTTATTTATGCCCCTGTATTAGTCTGTTTTCATGCTCCTGATAAAGACATACCAAAGTCTGGGCAATTTGCAAAAGAAAGAGGTTTAATTGGACTTAACTGCATGTGGCTGAGGAGGCCTCACAATCACGGCAGAAGGCAAGGAGGAGCAAGTCCCATCTTACATGGATGGCAGCAGGCAGAGAATGAGGAAGACGCAAAAGTAGAAACCCCTGATAAAACCATTAGATCTCGTGAGACTTCTTCACTACCACGAGAACAGTATAGGGGAAACTGTACCCACAATTCAATTATCTTCCACTGGATCCCTCCCACAACACCTGGGAGGTATGGGAGTACAATTCAGAATGAGATTTTGGTGGGGACACAGAGGTAAATCATATCATTTCACCCATGGCCCCTGTCAAATGTCATGTCCTCACATTTCAAAACCAGTCATGCCTTCCCAACATTTCCCAAAGTCTCAACTCATTTCAGTGTTAACTCAAAAGTGCACCATCCAAAATCTCATCTGAGACAAGGCAAGTCCCTTCTGCCTAGGAGCTGTAAAATCAAAAGCAAGCTAGTTATTTCCTAGATACAATGGAGGTACAGACATTGGGTAAATACAGCCAATCCAAATGGGAGACATTGACCCAAACAGAGGGGCTACAGGGCCCATGCAAGTCCAAAATCCAGTGGGGCAATGAAATCTTAAAGCTCCAAAATGATCTCCTTTGACTCTATGTCTCATATCCACGCCACATTGATACAAGAGGTGAGTTCCCATGGTCTTGGACAGCTCTGCCTCTGTGGCTCTGCAGGGCACAGCCTCCCTTTTGACTGCTATCATGGGCTGGCATTGAGTGTCTGTGGCTTTTCCAGGTGCACGGTGCAAGCTATCAGTTAGGGGTCTGGAGGATGGTGGCCCTCTTCTCACACCTCCACTAGCTGGTGCCCCAGGAGGGACTCTGTGTGGGGGCTCCAACCCCACATTTGCCTTCTGCACTGCCCTAGCAGAGGTTCTCCATGAGGATGCTGCCCCTGCAGCAAACTTCTGCCTGGGCGTCCAGGCATTCCTATACATCTTCTGAAATCTAGGCGAAGGTTCCCAAACACTATTTCTTGACTTCTGTGCACCCACAGACTCAACACCATGTGGAAGCTGCCAAGGCTTCAGAGGGATTGCACCCTCTGAATAATATACTGTCAGACAATAAATATATTGTCTGACAAAATGTATCACTGTATAATAATGCTAGGCCGGTAGACAGTCTTCAAATATTTTTGTGGACTGGGTAGAAAGCACAAACTAAAATTACCTGAAGTATCCAAATCCTATTTTTCAGTGGCATTATGAATTTAATTTTAGGTAATGACTATTGCCATAATTATCTGTGAAATCTCTAAAAATTCCAGGAAAAAAAAATTCTTACTACCCCTACAAAACTTATTCTATTAGCTAGTAGCTAAGTGTGTGTGTGTTTGTGTGTGTGTGTGTGTGTGTGTGTGATTTCTAGTCTAAATCTTTCCTTGAACTTGATATTCCTTTTATGTTGCTGTTGAAACAAATGAAAAACAGTCATTTTTCTCTCTAAAAACTGTCTATGTATTTGAACACAGTTGTTAACCGTTTTATGGCCTTCCCGCTGGGAGACAAGCACATGTTTACAGATGCACTGTAGTTCTAGCAAGGTTAATGGTAACAACTTTAAGAAAAAAATCTATCGTATGAAAAATAAAGAGTGATAATAAAAAGATATTTAATTCTGAGATGGATTCTACCTTAATATATTATTTTTAAAATAATAAACTACTAACTCTTTGTGACTCAATGTATTTATCCATCTGTAAAATGGGGATAACATGCTGATTCCATAATCTGTGCATAATATTTTCAATGACATTAGTTACAAATGTAACTAAGCAGATATGATATAAAAGAATCCTTTACTTTTGGCTAATTATAAAATACGTTTCTGGTGTTCCTACAGTACATAAGCTACCTAGGGGTTGATACAGACAGAAGACAGGGAAATATTGGGTAGAAGGGGGTGATTCCCTGGCAAAGGTCCCACCCTTAAGCCTGGATACTCATGGCCTTAAATGGAAATAGGCATTTCTGTTTTAGCACCCAAAAGTTACATTTTGGCCCACCACGCCCCCCTATCCTAGATCCATATAAACCCCAAACCCCCAGCCCCAGAGAGAGATGAAAAAACAAACAGAAGAGCAGAATGACAGCAGAGTGGTGTGGCAGAGAAAAGAGAAGGAGCATCTGAACACCAAGAGGAATTCAACTGGGGACAGTTGGTGAGGAGATTGACCGCTGGGTGGCCAAACCCCAGGGGAAGATTATTTTCCCACTCCATCCCTCTTCCAGCTCTCCATCCATCCCATTGAGAGCCACCTTCACCACTCAACAAAACCCCCACTTTCACCATTCTTTAAGTCCATGTGTGACTCCATTCTTTTGGAATGCTGGACAAGAGCTCAGGATACAAAAAGCTGTCATACTGGTCCTCTGCCCTTGCAGAAAGGTCCACTGAGCTGAGCTGGTTACACTTGTATTAGTCTGTTCTCACACTGCTGATAAAGACATACGTGAGACTGGGCAATTTACAAAATAAAGAGGTTTAATGGATTCACAGTTCCACACGACTAGGAAGGCCTCACAATCATGGTGGAAGGTGAAAGGCATGTTTCACATGGTGGCAGACAAGAGAGCTTGACCAGGAAAACTACCCTTTATAAAACTATCATATCTTGTGAGACTTATTCACTATTATGAAAATAGCATGGGAAAGGCCTGTCCCCATGATTCAATTATCTCCCACTGGGTCCCTGCCACAACATGGGAATTATGGGAGCTACAATTCAGGATGAGATTTGGGTGTTGACACAGCCAAACCATATCAACACTTAAGCTGTGTACTGTTTTAGTCTACAGGCTAAAAGAGTGCACTGTAGCACACGCCCACTTGGGCTCCTGCACCTGTCCATCTGTGTGCTCCCCCTCCAGTAAGGAGTTTGAGCAGTGGCAATGACCCAACAGATGAGCCACACCCCTGTCACATGTCCTGCAGTGGGGGTCAGGGAACTCTCCCATTTCAGTGTGATTTCTGATGATCAAGAAATTTGTTTACAGAACAGGAGGATGGAAAGGATGTGGCCAAGAACACAGGTTCCAAGTCAAACAGCCTTGGTTTACTACTAATTAAATATGACCTTGAGGAAGTCACTTAATATTTCCTACCTTGGTTTTCCCATCTGTATAGTGGGAATAATAATAATAATCCTTCCTTCTAGGAATGGCATGAGTTATACATGAGAGAAAATATGTAAAATTGGTAATTATTGGTATTATATACTTGGTATTATAACTAATTATAGATAGAGTTACTTAAAATTACTTGGCATAAATTACTCAGTATTTGGCTGTTTTCATGACCACTGTTAACTGACTTGCTACCCTTGGGCAAGACACTTAATTTTTCTGAGTTGTCATTTACCGTGTGTAAAATGCCTATAAATCCCTATTTTGTAAGTTTGCTTTTGGAGTCTATAAGTTTCTAGCTCATAGTTTATGATTAATATTACATTGTTCTTGTTTATGCTCTTTTTGACCTCTATTGCCTTTTCTATTTCACATTATTACTGTTATTTTTAAAAACTAAAGTCATTGTCTTTCAGCAGTAATTTATCTAAATTTAAAGGGTTTGCCCAAAATGAGTGATATACGCATCAATCGTTCTAACTCAATTAGTGACCGAAATGCTTCCTTCCGTACCAGCACTATCACTGTGAGGGATGTGGGGCTATCAAGGACCACTTGTTTTTGGGTGATTGGCAGGGAACCTGTAATCCAGGGGGGCAATTCCCATGGGGCCTTGCACAGTTGACACTACAGGCTGGCTCCTTTGCTGAATAATCCACAGATGGGCTTCAGGGCTGCTCCCTTCTATAGATGAGGAGCTGTGCATGTTAGCACTGGCCTAGGGCTTTGTTCTACAGGGCCCTTTGGCTAGCCATCTCAGGGGCTCTCCCGGCACATTACAAGGTATCTCTCCTCTCCTTGCAGATTTCATCCTGCCTTTCCTGGGCCCCTGCCCTCCAAGGCCAGGCCTCACCTGTTCTGTCCACCTCACCAGATTCAACTGGCAGGGTATCTGCCTTTACCTCCATTTTTTCTGCAGCCTTTACTATGGCGTACAACTTGTCCTCTGTTCACCTCAGGGACTTTCCCTGTAAAAGCCCAGTTTGTAAAACTTCTTTGACATCTTGAAAGACCCAAAGCTCCTGTAGGAAATGGAAATACCACTGTGTATTCAGCGAGCAGCCTTGAGGTGCAGGGAAGAAAGGAAAATCCAATACTGAAAGTGAATATTCCAGGAACTTCTCTCATCACTTATGTGGGGCCACAGTGTTGCTTTGTTGTCCTCTAAATGTGTGGTGCATGAGTCACTGCATCTACTTCACCATAATACCTGATCTTTAGGAATCTCATCAGTTCTGCATTTTAGAAAGCTCTATAAGCATACTTGGGCCCAAGCTTTATCTGTGCTTCTAAGAACATAATAAAATTGTCTATAATATCTTGGCTCAAGAAATTGAGAAAGCTTCCAACCCCACTGGAAACAAAAAATATGTATTTTTTAAAAAGAAAAAAATTAAGGAAGTCATTCACATCATTTGGCCCATAACTCCTATTTCTAACTATATGTTGAATGTCTACTATGTGCTAGGCTCTATAAAAATGATAGTTGATATTAGTGGCTCCTGTGAGCTCTGAGTACATAGCCTTATTTAATCCCTGTAATAATCCCAGTGAGTGGGCATAATTACTACCATCATTCTACAGGTGAGGAAACTGGAACTTGCATGGGTTAAACAGAAGGAGGGGGCAGGATTGGGCCTGGAAGGCAGGCCTGCCTGTTAGAAGGCAAATATTCTGTGTTTGACCACTCTGCTCTCCCATCTTATTTAACTGGAAGCTGCCTTCTTGGAAATTGTAACTATTTGTTAGAAGCCTCTGATAAGGAAGAATGCAAGAAAGGCCCTGATAGCTGTATGCATTCATTTAAAATGGCTCATGTTTTACATAAAAAGAACAGTCTCTTATCCCATCATTCCTGTAGGCTTAATTTTCTGATTATCCAAACACAGGCAAGGTTTTAAAATGTCAAGTTAGAGGACTGGGGACAAAGACGTTGCTAGAAGTAAGCACTCAAGGGACAAGTGGTAGTGACAGTGCAGGGGAAAGACAGAGACTCCACCAACAAAACAAAGCACAACACCAGAGCACATCCACGACAGCAGGGACCTCATCTGACCTGTACGCCACTGAACACCCAGCACTCAGGAGAACACGTCTTTGTTGACAAGATTAACAAATGAATACGTGTTAGAAAACTGCAGAATGCTGAGGCCTTTTGGTATGAAGAAAAATCATTTCTCAAAGAATGTTCCTTGCAACAGTAGGCCCAAATCTGTTTTTAAGAAAAAAATAAAAAATTGTGTGTCTAGTTAGTTATGTATACACTTCATATTGTATTCCAATCTGTCATTTTTGCCATGCAACTAGCTCTGGAGCTATCCCTCAGTTAAGAAATCTGTTTAGTTTGGTTTTGTCCCATGTTGTCTTTTGATCAGAAAACCTTTTTTATATAACACCTGAAAATGTGCTTGGAGGCTGTATTTTGAGAAAGACAAAAGTACACTTCTGAATGCTGGTGTAGGGCCAGCAGTTGTACATCTTTGATGTGCTTGAAGGCTCTACTATTTTAGAGCTAGTTCAGAAAAAATCAGCGGACTATGTAATTTATGTTAGAAGCCAAGGTAATGACAGAAATTTAAAAAAAGATATCCAATAAGAGAAAGAAAAAATTATGTTTTGGTACTTAAAATGTTAACATTTTATAAATCTGGAAAAATGCCTCTGACAGTCTTCCCCTCTTGGTCCTGGCCCCAGCAGGCTGGCCTGTATGGATGACATTGGCTGGTTTCCTTGATTTCTACCTGCTAGTGAGGGGCCTGGTAGGAGATCCCCAGGGGGCAACTGTGAAGTCAGGGTCTAAATGCCCTGCCTCTTTCCCTGCCCAGTTGCTTCAGGTTGGTTGCCTCTCCCCACATGACTTGCCCTTTCTGGGTTCCAGTAATACCCACTCTTTGTCCTTTCTGATGGACACAACCTCAATACTGCTAGCCTGAGATATTGCACTCTTCTCTATGATCAGCTCATACTTTTAAAAAAAATAATTGTTTCAATTAAATCCTCTTTGAATTATCCTAATTGAGTGTACCAGTCATTTCCTATGTATTGTTTATCTTCTTTGTGAGTGAGTAGTTGGTTATTTGGAATATGTCTGTATAACACTAATATGATTTGCAGTTACCTTGATAATTTATTTAACTGGATAAATATTATTTTGTTTTAAATTTCCTAAAGAAAACTTATTTTTTCTTTTTCTTTCTTTTTTTTTTTTTTTTTTTGCTAGAGAGTTCAGGGTCAACTTTGACAGTAGAACGTAATGGTTAGATTAGGTGCAGATACTCTGGGATGAAAATGGTTGGGTTTTAATTTTAGTTCTGTCTCCATTAATTGTGTGACCCCAGGCAAGTCATTTAACCTCTCAAGTACTCAGTTTATCAGTAAAGGATGGATAATAATAGTGGGTGACCTAAAGATTATAATGAACATTTTAAAAGTCAATATTTAAAAAGCACTTAAAACAGTGCCTGATACATATTAAATGGTAAGTATTTACATAATAGACATTATGATTTTATTGAGTGCCTATTGGGTTCTGAGAAGTATGTTAAATACTTTTTAATGTTTTATTCCATTCACTCCTCAGAACAATCTTGTTAAGTAGATATATTCATTTAATAGAAGAAATTGAAAATCAGAGTAATTAGATAATTTGCCTCAGACCGCATGGTAACTAAACAGTAAGGTTGAGCTTGGAAGGCAGAGTGGAATTATATCTTTATTAAATTAAATCACACACACAAAGAATGTATACATATGAATATATACACAGACTTATCTCTACATACTATATATGATACTTAATACATAATATTTAAATTTACAGAATACTGTGCCTGGCATATCATAGTTGCTCAGTAAATGTTGCTTCATCTCACTCCTAAATCCCACTTCAACACACTGATTCTGTCTTATATGTAAAGGAGTAAAATGAACTTTCTAGAAGTTCTGTGCGTACAAACTGGAGAGAAAAAGGATGTAACTTACCTAGACCACCTAATCTCTCCCTTCTTCCCACTGTCCCAAGATAATAAAAGCATTAAATTAACAACGTATTTGAAGATATACAAAATATGGATTGTTTCAAACATACTAAGATATTAACTTAGAAAGCCATGGAGGGCTGTGATTGCTGCAGTGGATGAGTCCCAGATAACGAGATCAAAGGTGAGCAGGAGTCTAGCCAGATGTCTCACTCAAGGGCTCTGCCTGTTTTCAAAGTAACTGATGGATGATGAGAGAGGTTCCATTGGAATGCTTTTGAATGCTGTACATGAATGTCATAAATGTTAGAAGTTTTATCAATGAATCAAATGGCTTTTGGCCAACAACAATTTGTTAAAGCACCACTCACTTAAAACATTATCTGATTTTATACAGACATAGCTAGGAATTCAATCAGAAGGGACCTTTTCTCAAAACCAACATAAAACTTACCCATACCACTATTACGCCAGTGTTCCATATGGAATTTGAAAATATCATTTGAGTTAAGAATTTTAAAAATTCCAAAGTATTATTACTTTGTTAATTATCAAAGTAACTTTGTTAATTGCAAATGTTATAGGCAGAAGTTAGATTTAAATAAAGGTCCTTCTAACTCCAAAATTCACGTGTTTTCTTCTGTACATACATTGTCTCCAACTTCAGATATGCATATATATATTTTTTTCTTTAATGCTATCAAAGTGACTAGCTCATTAATCTGTAAGTTTTGTGCTGGAACATCCAGGGTAGTAGTTACTAGCCAAACGTTACCCATTCCAATTAGTTATTAGTTACTCTTATCCTTTCCCTTAGAAGTTATTTATTTATTTATCTAAAGATTTGCCTTCTTTAGTCTAGGTCTAGAGAATCTTACATGATCCCCAGCTCTTTTTTTTTTTTTTTTAAGAAAGGCTTTTCTTCTTAATAAACAGGAAGAAAACAAGAAAAACAGGTTTTTTTTTTTTTTTTTTTTTTTCTTAGTTTCACTGAAAAATGTCTTTGGACTCTACATTTTATTTTTCTTTTTGGTTTCTTGAGTAAATGTGTTCACTGTAATTTCAGGAATAGTGATATTATTATAGCAGTTAAACTTTCTTATTCTTTGACTTCTGACTTTGTTTTAATTGGTCTTATTCTTAAACCAAATTCAGGAAGTATAATTTTTTTTGTTCCATACAGGTATTATTGACACTGTTTTAAAATCATTAGTGGAATCACTATGTTACATGGCTTTATATGGCTGTTACTACACTTTTTTTTTTTTCCCCTGGGACTAAGAGCTGATTCAACTACATCTTCCAAAGAGACCAATTATTGATTCAGCTTTGGTATCCAAATGATACTGAACAGCAGATGAGAAAATCTTCTTATGTTTGCTTTCCAATTCTCCCTAGGAACAGAATCTCTGACCCACAGGCTGGGATCTTCCTGGTCACCTTGAAGTCTATCGTTAAGTATTGACAGAGTTATATAATATTTTCCAAAGTGCTGTGGATTTACACACCAACAAGTATCAAAGGGGAAGGCAAGAGCCCTTGTCCTGTGAACCAGGACCCAAATGCTAGCTGAGGATAACTTACACATTTGAATGTTGGTTAGTTTCTTTCTTTGGAAGGCCTCAGTCTTTGGCTTAGTTCCAAGTAGGCAGTTTTGTCCCATTGACAGAGAAAAGCATTTGGTAATTTATCAGTGGTAACCTTAGCATTTTATGGTATGGAAAGTGCCAAGGTTTCTTAGATTTATTAAATGCTATTGTTGTTTTAGAATATTGTGTATTCTTTTTCTTTTAGGATAATTTCTCTCCTTCTCAGGGACTCTGTCTTACCTTGAGATATTTAGTTGATTTTTGGGAAGTCAGAAAGTATCTCTGAGGAATGATTTTACTAGAAAGGCCAACCATTTGATCATACCTCTAAAGAGTGTGGCAGAAAAAGGATGTTTCTTCCAAGTAGAAGGGCACTACATAAATGAACCCATACACATCAGAGGGAACATGTCATATCACTCCTTTTCAAATAATAAACAGCGAATTGTTAGAAAACTTACACGTCAAGTGTACAAACAATTGGGCAAAAACTAGAGTCTCAGAGAGTAAAAGAAATTACCTGGATCAAAAAGAATTCAGACTGGGGCATGTACGAGTTTTAATGGCAATGACATAATAATCGTTGCTGATAGTAGCTTCAATCATTAGATGCTATTTTTCTTCATCTAAACAACATAGCATAGTGTTTAAGTGGGTAGACTTTAAACCCAGGTCATCCGGGCTTGAATTCTAGCAGAGCCATCTTACAGCCATGTGTCCTTAGGTCATTTACTTATTCTCCCTAGTACTCAGTTTTCCCATATTTAAATAAGGGGTTGTAATACTACTTAACTCACAAATGTTATGAAGTTAAATGAGTTATTTAAAAGTATTTAGGACTAAGTCTTGCACAAAGAAAGTGCTTTTTAAATGCTTGTTAGGGTAATATCATAATATCAATATATTTATAATATTTACTGGGCAACTGCGTTCAAAGATACTGTACTGCAACATTGTCCCTGCCTACAAAGGATGTTTAGTCAGGAAAACCTTATAGCATTCAGATATGAGAAGAAGGATGCTAAATATATGCTCTTGGAGATAGTGATTTGTAAAATTTTAAAGTTGTTTAATTTTATTTTAACTAGAAAACTTGAAATGGTTACTTTTTATTGTTAACTCCCTAAGAGTATATACTTCCCTTTACATATATGTATATATGTGTGTGTGTGTGTGTGTGTGTGTATAATATGTATATATAAATCACAGGACATAACAAAGAATTAGACACAAAGGTGGGGCCATCAGTACTTGTTTTTAAAAATGAATTAACATTTACTCGGGTAGATATCAAGCTACTTCCTTTTGTCTTGTAATTGGACTAAATGTAGCCCTTGGTTATATAGACATGGCCTTTGAGTTTCAAATATCGTCATTTGTTGAACGGTTCATGTAAAACTCTCACTATAGTTTATTGTATAGGGGATTTATTAAAAACTAAAACCAAAATGCTTTATTTGTACTAGCTATTAATAGAGTAAAATATAAATTTATTAATGTCATATTTAAATAATCCATGTTTTAAAAATAATATTTTAAGAATTATAATTCTGTCGGGTGCAGTGGCTCACGCCTGTAATCCAACACTTTGGGATGCTGAGGTAGGTGGATCACCTGAGGTCAGGAGTTCAAGACCAGCCTGACCAACATGGTGAAACCCCATCTCTACTAAAAATACAAAAATTACCTGGGTGTGGTGGTATGTGCCTGTAATTCCAGCTACTGGGGAGGCTAAGTCAGGAGAATCACTTGAACTCAGGAGGTTGAGGTTGCAGTGAGCTGAGATTACACCACTGCCCTCCAGCCTGGGTGACAGAGTGAGACTCTGTCTCAAAATATATAATTCTATCAGGCTTCAATATAAGCAATTGAGTATTCACCTAACAGCAGTAAAATTAAAAGGGAAAATTTCCAAAATTATTTCAAAAGACAGACAAAATAAATTTAAAATGGAAGCAATTTACTCTTAAGGCTCACATTTAAATATCCTGCATTTGTAAAATATTTGAATTGGAATTCTATCAAGCTATATCTGAATAATGGTCTAATCACTTAATAGTAATGAAACTAAAAGAAAAACACAACATTTCTTTAGAAAAGAAACAATAGAATTTTGCTGTGCTTCAGAATCTTCCAAAGTAGGCTCATTGAAGGGCTGGATTCTTCTACAGAGTGGGGGAATGGGGGAATACCCAGTGCTTGGGTATGAAGACATTTCTCTTTGCTAATGGAAAATATGTTAGGCCAGGAGTATCTCTCAATGATGAGTCTTCTTTGGGATGCCCGTGTTATCTTGCGTAGAATGGAGAGGTAGAAAAAAAAGTTCTCTTCCTATGAACTGCCCCCTGGAGCTCTTCTTTCCCATGTGACTTCTGACTGCGGGAGGAGGCCGAGGAAGAAAGATTGGACCTGAATTAGGTGTACATAAGTTGTTGAGATCATCCTTTGGGTCATTTCTACTGGATTCAACGTCTGAAGATGCCCAATCTTAAGGGTTAACAAAAGACAGTAAATTTTGGTTTCTGCTGGTCTAAAGAGAGTATGCCAAGCTAGACAGCAGGATAAATTGCATAAGGCTTCTGTGGAGAAATTGTTGGAAAATATAGTAACTTGATGGAGGAACCATTTTCCTATGATTCTAGATCCATTGAGGTAACATTTTGGATGCATTCAAACACTCAGTCCTTCAACTATCACAACTTAACGCTACTGCTTTCTTGGTGGACTGATAATCCAGAATATAACGTGGTGGTCCTCTCCGACTTTTGATATATGCCTTGTTTTAAGCATCAGGGATAAAAGGAGCTCTTTGAAATTTAAGGAATTAAATGTAAGCTCTACCCCATTGAATTTTTTTCTGTCATTTGTATTTTCTTTTCTTAATTTATTGAGTTTTCTCTTGGCCAGTAGAGTTTTTGATCAATTAATGTGAACAATTACTTTTCCCCCATGGGAAACCATTTGCCTTTAATAAGAGCAACTGCTTTTTAATTCTTCTGTTAAAATGTTTGCTTGTTTTCTATAGGTGTGCATCATTTCACAATTATTGGCAGTGGTTCAATGGTTTCATCGGCTTTGAACAGTTTCTTCTCTATCATTAAGAGGTAAGTTCTCAATTTATTGAATATTGCCATGTATGTTATTTACTTTGTTTTCTCAGTGAAGGCCAATAATGTCTTTAAGTTTTTTGGTGAAGATTTCGAATATCACTTTCAAACTGTGCACTTTCTATCTTCAATGAAGTCAGTTTAAAAATTTTTTAAATCTTGGTTTGGAGAATTTAAATTTGATCTGTAAATTTATTATATATAATAGAAACATGCTTGAGAAGGTGAATATTATAAAATAATAATTTTAATAATTGCTGATTTTTCAAAGAAAATCTCTGGAGTATATAGAGCTTTTCTAAACCAGTCTTATATTTTTCCCCTGAAGACCTGTTATGAATATGTAGCTGGAGAAACTTTCCCAAATGTAGACAAGGTTGGAATACTTTTCCAATGTCTGCTGTTGTAAACGTTGTCCATGTTTAATAATATTAATATGTTATGATATAAACATTGTCTATGTCTAATGATATTAAAATATTACTAATATCACCGTGAACATTCAATATGCAACTTTATCTTTCTGTCTTTGGCACCTGAGGAAACAAATAGGTTTCCTTTCTTGGTGTGTGTAATGTGACATATACCTGCCGTTGGACTATTGTCACAAAGTTACCAACTTAAGCCAATGGTTTTCCCTTCCTCTTGCAAAGTAGTTGATTATTAGGGAATTGATGTCAAATGACTTAAGTTTAAAGCTTTGTGGAATAGCTCTGTGTGTTTGTGTGTGTTTGTGTGTGGTGTGTATTTGGGGAAATGCTTATTAATATCTCTGTTATTGATCTTACTGTCAATTGATGTGCTTACTCAACTGAATAGTGGCAATCTTATTATCTATTGCTACATGTGCTGTGAGTATGCAAACAGTCGTTTATCAAAGCCTGGCTTGTCATAAGATTAACTTTTTGTTTCTATTCAAATATAAAGATGGCAACAATGAAACTCTCTCATAAGATGATCTTATTTTCTACTGTATTTCATTATGGTAAAGAAAAATTTTAAAGGCATTTTTCAAAAGACTATAATATATTTCACCTAAATAAATCCCTGTCTTTAAAAACATGTATATATAGCATATGTATTTGTGTATAAGCAGAAGTTTTGTTTATGTCTGTGTATACAATACACTTACCTCTTTTCATTACAGGATAGAATGCAAATCTAGGAAATCCTCTCAAAGGGGATTATCTTTTAACGTATTTGAGTCAATTTTAGAAAAGCAAACCACAAAACTTGATTAAATTACCAACTTTGTTTGATTTTGTTTATTTTTAATGAATTCTTTTGTGATTTTTGTCTGGATAAAATTCAGGCTGCATACTGTACCTTTTGGAACATACTCATCAACAAATTGCAAACTTCTGCAACTTCCACATTTTTGAATTATCCTTTTGTTAAACTTTTTACAAAATCACCAAAAGAATCAAGAAAATATCATTTAGCAGGACTTCGTATAACTTTTATACTTATGTTTGTTATAAGATCTGGGAACACTGATTTCCAGTATAAACCCAAGTATTTTTATTAAAAACTTGTGTTTCTGTTGTTAGTTTGAGAGCATCAAGTATCCTACCTGTTTACTCACTGCTATTTTTTCAGTCCCTGGAATGAAACATATGTGTAAAAGAAGAATGAATTCTAGATTTTCATAAAGTCATAGTAATAGAAAGGCTTTTTAGTGTCCCTGATCTCATCATCATAAGTTATCGATTGGTGAATAGTATTTTATATTCAACATGTACCTTCATGTACAAGATGGCCCTTATAAATAACATATAAGATATGAAAAAAGATACCCAGAATATGTCTATGTTACTGATGAAAAAGTTAATGTATGTCATAATCAGGCTAGAATTCAGATATTCTCAGCTGTGTTTCACTGTACTTTTCATTGTATTGCCTCTTGATTAGAGATCTGCTGTCGCTTATAATCATATGGACCTCTAATCTCTATAATATCTTCAGAGAGAGATGTTGTTGAAATTCTGTTTAGAATCTATTCCAGTGTATAATCATCCTCATTGATCAACAATTTAACCTAAAATTTAACCAAGTTACTTGACCAAAATTTAAGTTCATTTCTCCATAAAAGAACTCATGCATTACAACAGAAAGTAAGTTATACTTTTCACAGAATACTCTATATATACTTAAAGCATTTAAAAATAATTTCCTCTTTCCAAATGTCTTTAATTTTTTAAAAATAAAACATACATTACTTTCTTGTAGTAATTTTTATTCCATTAGAACTTGTGTTTCCATTCTCCTCTGCCCTCGATATTTGTATCTCCACTTGATTTTACTCACTTCTTTCAAATTCTGTTTCCCACTATTACATATTCAAAATCTTAATTGACTTTCTACAGCATGGAAAAATACATCCTTAGCCTGGCATCCAAAACCTTAAGTGATACAATCCAACCTACAATTGCAACCTTAATTTTTTCAACTCATATGTATGTCTTATACATAATTGAGCTTCAGCCTGAACTAGGATGGCCTTAAGAAGTTGTGACCTTAATATTTGAGATGTTGATATTGAATAAGTATGCCCAAAGGTCCATGGACTCCAGTCATTATTGAGGCACTCTTTGTATTGTAAGAATTACAAGCTGATGTGAATGTGAAAACAGCACTCAAATTATAGTGTACCCACTATACACAAGTCTTGTGGAAGGAGTTTCAAACATTTTGGTCTCAGGACTTCTTTACACTCTTAAAAATTATTGAGCCCTCCAAGGAGCTTTTGTTTAAGTGTGTTATATCTATAGATATTTACTCTATTAGGTTATATCACAAGTAAAACTGTGAAGAGGAAATACTGCTAATGCTGACATTTGCAGTTATTGGTGCAGTGGCTCATGTCTGTAATCCCAGCACTTTGGGAGGCTGAGACGGAAGGATTGCTTGAGTCCAGGAGTTCGAGACCAGCCTGGACAACATGGTGAAACCCCATCTCTACTAAAAATAACACAAATTAGCTGGGCATGGTGGCATGTGCCTGTAGTCCCAGCTACTTGGCCTGAGGCAGGAGAATCCCTGGAACCCAGGAGATGGAGGCTACAGTGAGTCGAGATAGCACCACTGCACTCCAGCTTGGGTAACAGAGCAAGACCCTATCTCAAAAAAAAAAAAAAAAAAAAGCAAACAAAAAACAAACAAAAACTCTTAATAAGAGAAAGGCAATTTTGAAATAAATAAATTATTGAGGCCTCCAAGGAGCTTTCGTTGAAGTAGGTTATATCTATAGATATTTACTCTATTAGAAATTAAAACCAAGAACTATTAATTTATTTAGAGTATTTTATCTATTTAAACTACTAATTAATTTAAATCAAAAGTAATAAACTCATTATATGTTAACATGAGTGCATAATTTCATCAAAATTAAACATTTTCTTAGTCTGGGCACAGTGGCTTACACCTGTAATCCCAGCATCTTGAGAGGCTGAGGCAGGCAGATCACTTGAGGTCAGGAGTTAGAGACTAATCTGGCCAACATGGTGAAACCCATCTCTACTAAAAATATAAAAATTTAGCCAGGCGTGGTGGCAGGCTCCTGTAATCCCAGCTATTCAGGAGGCTGAGGCAGGAGAATAACTTGAACCTGGGAGGCAGAGGTTGCAGTGAGCCGAGATCATGCCACTGCACTCCAGCCTGGGTGACAGATTGAGACCCTGCATCAAAAAAAATAATAAATAAACACATACATACATTTTCTTAAAATATTTGTGAGGAAAGTGAATTTTTTTTTTTTTTCAAATCTCTTCAGTATTTTGCTTAACAGAATATAGCTGAATCCTCATAGCTATTTCTGTATCCAGTTCATCACATAGCCTTTGGAAAAACTCCACTATGTATTTGTGAAAGAAGGAGAATGTAAAAAGCAAATAACTTCTGAATATTACAATGAATATGGTTTTGAGTTTGTGGACCCCCTCAAAATATCTCAGGCACCTCCTGGAAAAAATGTAAATCAGATAAAATGTAAACGTGATAAGACATATAGGCGGTAAGTGTTTTAAGAAAGTTTAGTCTACTCGGACAGTATGTGCTCTCATGGGCTTATCCATATAGGCAAATGCTTTATATTTTCCTTTGAAATCATCTGGTTTTTTTGGTTCATTGTTTCAGCTTTAGTTTGTTATGAAAATAGACACATGGTTGATAGGTTCTGTGCATTAGAGAATCAGGTCCTTGGAACACACCTTAAGAACCACTCACATAGAGGTTAAGAGCTTAGGCTTTGATGCCCACTGCCTGTTTGTGTAGATCAGCTTCTCCACTCCTAGTTCTGTAATATTGGACAGGTTATTAGATTTCTTATGCTACGGTGTTTCCTCCTCCAAAATGGAATTAACAATAATATATCTCGAGCTGTGTTTTGAGGGTTAAATAAATTAATACATGATTTGCAATTATATCCATTCTTAGCACTAGAAATAGTCAATTTTATGGCAAGGTCAATACATTTTTTTTCTATCTGGGGCTCCTCTCTCTATCCCTGGTATTCAGTGTCTTATCCAAATTAATATTTATTTGTCTTAAAGATAGAAAAGTAGGGAATACCTTTTATGTTGATCAAGTCAACATTTAGTGTTAATCCTTTGATATTTAGTTATCAAATAATTCAGATATAGCTGTATTACCACAGGGATTTCAATATGTACCTGAAAGAAGTAAGAGCAAGCTCTAAACATTTTCATAAATCTACAAAGTCTTATTCATTGCATTCATTTGCATCAATTTTCCTTTTTTTTCAGCAATCTGTCATGCTTAATTTAGTCCTTCCTTTCTCACTACATTAAGAGAACATAAACAGGCCGGGCGCGGTGGCTCAAGCCTGTAATCCCAGCACTTTGGGAGGCCGAGACGGGCGGATCACAAGGTCAGGAGATCAAGACCATCCTGGCTAACATGGTGAAACCCTGTCTCTACTAAAAAATACAAAAAACTAGCCGGGCGAGGTGGCGGGCGCCTGTAGTCCCAGCTACTCGGGAGGCTGAGGCAGGAGAATGGCGGGAACCCGGGAGGCGGAGCTTGCAGTGAGCTGAGATCCGGCCACAGCACTCCAGCCTGGGCGACAGAGCGAGACTCCGTCTCAAAAAAAAAAAAAAAAAAAAAAAAGAGAACATAAACAAGTCTAGAATTCATTCATTCATTCATTCATTCATTCATTCATTCATTCATTCATGCATTCATCGTGTACCTGTTGTGAAATGCCAAGCATTCTGCTAAGCTCTGTTACGGAATCTTAAAATCTTGTGGCAAAAGACACATTAAATCAATGAGCAACAAAACAAGTGTATAGATTTATAATGTGAGAAGATTTTGAAATGGTCTTTCTTGTTGCTTTTTTATGCTTTCAATATTATCTTTATGACATATTAAATGTTTAAGCTTTTATTAAAATTGACTTTGTTATATTCACTTTGTTATATGTAAAATAATCGGTAAGAAATGATTGGGCAGAAAGGGAAACCATGAAAAGAGCATTAGTTGATCTAGCTTCTGGTTTCAACTTTGACACTAACTAACAATATGATTTGAATAAGATATGAACACTTTACTCTCATTTTTCTCAAATACAAAAGTAGGCAGTCATCTAAAATCTCTCCCAGAGATTTCTCAAATACAAAAGTAGGCAGTCATCTAAAATCTCTCCCAGAGCTATTATATTTGTTATTTTAGGACTAAGTATATCTTTACACCAATTTTACCATGTTGTTTGAGTGAGGTATTATTCTATTGTAGCATTTTAATTTCACAATTGTAATTACTTTTTTCAGTCTATCAATCCATGGGATTGCGAGCATCTTGAAGTTGGTTTCTGAATCGTCTTCGTTTTTATGTACCCAGAATGCTCAGTGCAAATTTTGTTGAATGTTGAATGTACTTTTAAACTGTATTTGTGATGGCAAGTAAAAGACTTTTCATTAAGTTTCCTGGAATGACCAACGGAAACAGGTCTGAACCTACGTTTCTGAGTACATTGAAAAGAATAGTAAGTGTTTCATAAAGGTTAAATTTTAAGGAACAAGGGCTCTACTTGGTTGGACTTTTCACATATGAAACTGTGTTCACGAGTCTTTAATTTTATTGTGTCCAGCAGATGGCACTAGTGCCTCAACTAAAACTCCAGTTTGAAGAAAATGTAAGATAATGCATACCTTAAAACTAAGCTGATGTTATAAAAATCCAAGAGAATATCACACACATATTCAGATCTGTATAGTTAAATGAAACATGAAATTGCTGAATAAGTATTTATCTTTAAAAAAATTCTCTGAATTTTATGTTTTAATTCATCGCAATTACTCTAGAAAAATAAAAGACTACAAAGGGGAGAAAACAAACACAAACTGGGGAAATATTCCAGAAGAAAAAGTTCCTCCAAGGTCAGGACATGCTCCAAGATGCTTTTTGGCCATATCTTCTCTGCAAAATTTATGAAAAATAATCACAAAAAGGAATAAAAACTATTCAATTTCTTCTTTTTCTAAGCTGTCTCTTGTCTTCGTTGTATTTTAGTACCCTACCAATTGTATACAATTATGAAAGAGACATGCATGAGATACTGTTGAAAATTATAGAATAAAAGCAAGAATAGGCCAATACTTCTAAAGCTTAACTTGAAAAAATTATTGTTTTTCAGAAAGATTTTTTGGCATTGAAAGCCTTGATTCATAATAACATCCTCCTTCTTGAATATTGTTATGTTCTTTTCCCAATCAAGCAATCAACAGTTTTCCTTTTCTTTTAAAATCTGAAATGAACAAATGTTTACTCACAAAATCTTAAAATGTCATTTTTTTATTAGTAAAAATCTTTACTGCCTTTCTTATTATATGCAGTTAGGCTATATTAGTTGTTAACTATTTGTAACTTTTAAATTTGATATGTTCACCCTTTCATTTAATCTATTTTTTCAAACCTAATGAATATTATTAGCTGATTGAAATTAACAACTCATTTAAAAGAAACAGAGTTTTATAATATCCTGTTTCTTCCTCAGAGTAGTTTGATAGTATTAATGTAATAACTATTCTCACTTTTCTCAATAAGATCAAAGTAATGATTTGGTGGAAGCATGGAAACAACATTTATTTGCCCTTAACTGGATCTTTAATACAGCACCTCTACTTAAGAAATTTAAGAAATACTCTAGAAGCTATTTATATAGAGAGATTTTATCATTCAATCATGCTTTTGGTGAAATAATTATTAAAGATTATTAAGCATTAAATAACTATTAAGGATTCTTAAGGATTAATATGTAAAAACATAAGGCTTTAATTTGTTGATTTTTTAAAATTCTGTAATTTAATAATAATGTTCAAAGAAAGGAATAGAACCATCTAGTCTCAAAAGTGGGAGGGGCCTATTGTGACTTCCCTATCTCTTTTTCTCCTCAACCTCTCTAACTCAGTGACTCATCTAGTTTTACTTCATGTCTGTTGTCATTATCTTGAGCAAATAAAAAATAGAAGGAATAAAAATCAAGAATGTGTGCCTTAGGAGAGGACAAGGTACCATACAATCTCATATTGAAAATTAAATAAAAATATACTACGTTATAAAACCAAAGAGAGAGAGAAAACAAAACAAAACAACAACAAAAAGTATACTGTGAGTTTATGTGGTCACCAGTGTAGAACATGTAGTTACAGACTCTAGATTTCTTTAATTATTTTATAGTCATCTGAAGAATAATTGATTTGTTGGACTTTCACATACGGAAGATGTGATAAGACATATCGGCAATAGGTATTTTAAGGCAGTTTAGTCTCTATTCTGATAGTATTTGCTGTCATTGGCTTATCCATATAGGCAAATGCTTTATATTTTCCTCTGAAATCATTTGCTTTTTTGTTAATTGTTTCAGCTTTAGTTTGTTATGAAAATAGACACATGGTTGGTAGGTCCAGTACTTTAGAGAATCAGGATGAAATAATAGAAAAAGAGAACTTTCCCACCCTCTGCCTTACACTCTTCTATGCATGTTCAGGGGGAAAGTATGGTGAGAATTCAGTGTGTCTGCTCCACGCTAGCAGTTTCCTAGAGGTGGAGCAGTTATGAAAGAAGTGGGGATGGCCAGGAAAAGCTGGAAATAGCATCAGGAAATGTGGGTAGAGGCTATACAAATTTTGTGGACTAAATAGAATTCTGGTGGTTGGAATGCTTATCCAAACTACTTTGAAAATTAATTTACATTTTTTCCAGGGATAAGTTTTTATTATTTTTTAAAATGAGAGAGGGATGGGAGAGAGAGAGACAGACAGACAAAAAGAAAGAGAGAGAGAGAGAGAGAGACCTAGCAAACATCTACCCCTCATTCCATCTGCTCCTTAGGTGTCTCAAAATTAATTTTCTTCTTACCACTATCACAGATCTATTCAGAATTAATAGTATGACTTTTATGATTTTACCAACAATGTAAACTAAAGTTGTTTTTACATTTCTATTTTTAAAAAGCGAGTAAATAATTTTGATACAGAGAATCAAAAATAAACAAAAACAACAAAACAAGAAAACCCTTACCATCTGGGTTCTGCTACATTTGCACTGAAATCTTGGGTAGTAAATATATATCTGGACCATTTAAAAGTAACTTTACTGTGAGGCGCATCACATCAAATAGAGGCTGTTTTGTAGTCTACCTTGTATTTCACTGCTGTGAACTCTGTGAGCAAACAGAATTTGTTCACAGGGTGAAACACATATTTATGGTCCTGAATAAACTGCACAGATTCAAAACCTATTTGTGTGACAGTGCTAGACACAGGAATTCTGAGGCCAAATGGGATGTTTGTAGTCTACATTTGCATATCAATACCCAGACTCTCCTTTAGGAATACTGCTGCTTCATGACAATGCTGTTGTCTGAGGTCTGGGGGAAAGAAAACCCATAAACGTTTGGACTCACTTTTCAATGCCCTCGATTCCTTTTTTGTGCTTTGGAAAACTGTGAAACAGGGTCACCAAGTTCCATTCTCCATAGTTTTATTATGTTTTAAATGAAGCGATTGAACCTGCACAGAACCCAGACAGACAGACACCACATGGCCACTTTGTGGCAAGGCAGCTTCTTAGGAATGGTGAAGCTTGTCTTAGTGTGTTTCATGGAGTTGGGATCTGCACTATGGTTCCTTAAAGAACCAAAGTAAACCAAAATTCTTAAGCAAAATACTTAGAACCCTTTTTCCTGGGGAAAAAGTATACAATAAATAGTTCTTTTAGCTATTGAGAAGCTAACCTAAGCGTGTAATGGTTATTTGAAAACCAGGCTGTGGATATCAAAGAGATTTTATAAGGTGATGTCATTTTCTACCTGGCCAAGCTGCCTTGATGACTTTCAGTTCTTGTCCTTGAAATGGAGTTCTTGTCACACAGAGCCTTTCATAATTTTGCTGAAGAGTTATTTGGAAAAAAAAAGATTTCATTATTTTTTTTGTCTAGCAATGCTTTGGTCTTCCTGAGGGGAATTTTAAAAGTTAACGTTTTCCCTTATTTTTTAGAATGTAGTTGATTTTGTTAATTGCAACCCTCCAAAGAAACAAGATAAAAAGAAGGCCATGTTTTGATATTACTGCCCTTTTCTACTACTGCACATTTGCAAACATCTTTTGAGAATGCTATAACTGCAAATGTCAACATTAGCGGTATTTCTTCTTCACAGTTTACTTACAATATAGTGACATATTTTTCCATGCCACTACAAGGTATTGTGTTCTTAAATGCCCATTTTAACCCTACTTCATTTTAACTCACATACTGATTTGCTTTTAGATTTTGCCATTAATTTTCTTTTTCTATGCAATACAAACATATTTCTGCTTGAATATCTTTTTATGGTTACCTCAAGAATGACTTACAGGGTATAAAATTGTCTTCAATATAGGTGGCGCTGGGTTAGTAATATTTTAATTGCTTTGATCAGAGCTCTGAATAGTTTCCTGATTCTCCTCCAATTACCTATCTTCCTAATTCTTAGCTTCTAAGAAAGAAGATAAGAGTCCATCTGACAAAAGAAGCTATTCTGATCTCTAGATCCCATCTTTATTTGGTACTATTGACAAAGAAATGTCAGTGCCCCTGAAGAGAACATTGGTGGCTTCACTCTCCTTGATTTTTACATAAAATTTGGTATTACTGGCCCTTCTCTATTTTCTTATTTTCTTTTCTGCTATCTCTCTTCTCTTCTAACTGCTCTCAAATAGTACATACAATTGCATTCTTCTCTTTCTAAATTCCCCGTTTTCATGTTTTTCAGTGCCTTTAGGTCTTCACCCAATACCTCAATGTAGGTAATTCCAAAAATGATAATTTTACCCCAATTCTACTCCAAGAGTTAAGTTGTTTATTTGGTATTTCTATTGGTTATTATACTTATCACAAATCTTGGTAAGTCTGAAACTAGGTACTACAAAAGATTTTCTTGTGGTAGTTTTTAAATGTGTTCAAAAATTATTTGACATGATCCTCTTGAAAAAGTAGAGCCGGGCCAGGCGTGGTGGTTCACGCCTGTAATCCCACCACTTTGGGAAGCCAAGGTGAACGGATCACCTGAGGTCAGGAGTTCGAGACCAGTTTGGCCAACATGGCGAAACCCCGTCTCTAGTAAACATACAAAAATTAGCTGCGCGTGTTGGCATGGGCCTGTAATCCTAGCTACTCGAGAGGCTGAGGCAGGAGAATCGCTTGAACCTGGGAGGCAGAGGTTACAGTGAGCTGAGACTGTGCCACTACACTCTAGATTGGGCAACAGAGTGAGACTCTGCCTCAAAAAAAAAAAAAAAAAAAAAAGAAAAAAGAAAAAAAAAAGAAAGAAAAGAAAAGAAAAAGTAGAGCCTAACTCTCCTCTTCTTGAAGGTGTGCCAACTTTAATAATCCTTTCTTATGAATAGAATGTGACAGAACTGGCCATGTGTGACTTCTGAGGCTACATGGTTAAAAAAAAAAAAAAAAAAAAACTTTGCCAAAACTTTGCCTCTTCTGCCTTGCTTCCTCTTAGGTCTCTCACTCTGGAAGAAACAAGCCACCATATCATAAGAATAGTCAAGCAACCCTACAGAGATGTCCATGCGGACAGCAACTAAGGCCTTTCCATCATGGGCCCCCCAACTTGCAGGCCAGCTATGTGAGCCAGCTTGCAAGTGGATCTTGTAGTTTTAGTCATTCCTTTAGGTGATAATCCTGGTTGACATCTGACAGTAACCACATGAGAGATTCTAAGCCAGAGTCACCAAGATAAATTTTTCTTGAATTCCAAGTTTACAGAAAGTCTATGAGATAATATTGTTACTTTATGCCACAAAGTTTTGGGGTAGTAGCTTACGCAGCAGTAGGTAGCTATTCTAGCACTCCTCCAACAGCCACTTCATTTATTATACAGTCATGCATTGCTTAACAACAGCGATATATTCTGAGAAATGTATTGTGCAGCTTTGTTCTGTGAACATTGTAGAGTGCCTTTACACAAACCTAGATGCTATAGCCTACTACACACCTAGGCTATATGGCATAGACTATTGCTTCTAGGCTACAAACCTACATGACATGTTACTGTACTAAATACTGGGGACAGTTGTAACACAATGGTTAAGTGTCTGTGTATCTAAATATATCCAGATATAGAAAAGGTAGAGTATAATATGGTATGAAAGATTAAAAGATGGTACACCTGTATAGGACACTTACCACAGATGAGTTTGCAGGACTGGAAGTTGCTGTGGGTGAGTCAGGGAATGATGAGTGAATAAGGCGGCCTAGGAGGTTCCTATACACTACTGTAGACTTTATAAACAAGGTACACAGGCTTCACTAAATTTATACAGATTTTTTCTTCAATAATAAATAAACTGCTTACTGTAAGTTTTCTACTTTGTACACTTAAAAAAAAACTTTTGGACTCTTGTAATAACACTTAGATAAAAACACAAACAGATTGTACAGCTGTACAATAGTATTTGATTTCTTTATATCCTTATTCTATAAGCTATTTTCTATATTTAAAATTTTTATTTTTTCTTCTTAAACTTTTTGTTATAAATGAAGACATCTACACACACATTAGCCTAGGCATTCCCAGGGTCAGGATCATCAAGACATCACAGGCGATCGGAGTTTTTCAACTCATTATAAATTTATGGGTCCCCCATCATATAGGTGGTCTATCATTGACCAAAACATCATTCTGCATCACATGACCATATATGAAGAATTAAGTTTCATGCCTTCTTACTTTGAAGTGATTTTGGTATCTGCTCCTTTGAAATTTAATTGCCATGTTACCCCAAATTTAACAGAGAGTATTGCCTCCCACATGGCTGTATTGCTTAGTCTTTTAACCAGTATCACTGATTCTTTTCTTTTAGTCTCCATTGTACACCTATAGAAGCTGATTTTTCTCTGAAATACGTGGACGCCATATAGTTCAAGTGCTCAAAAAACTCTAGAGTTGTTTTCATTTACCTTCAAGATAAAACCTTGTATTTCTTAGAGTGGTATATTGGA